>NC_058081.1:9682280-9969099 GCF_014858855.1 Bufo gargarizans | reverse complement strand
TGAAAGGTGCGCCGTTTGGTTTTTGGAAGGCAGATTTTGCTGGACTGGATTATTTACACCATGTCCCATTTGAAGCCCCCCTGATGCACCCCTAGAGTAGAAACTCCCTAAAAGGGACCCCATATAAGAAACTACACCCCTCAAGGTATTCAAAACTGATTTTACATACGTTGTTAACCTTTTAGGTGTTGCACAATAGTTATTGACAAATGGGGATGAAATTTGAGAATACATTTTTATTGCCAAATCTTCCCTTTTAACCCATTTTTTCCACTAGCAAAACAAGGGTTAACAGCCAAACAAGACTGTATCTTTATTGCCCTGACTCTGCCGTTTACAGAAACACCCCGTATGTGGTCGTACACTTCTGTACGGCCACACGGCGGGGCATAGAGGGAACGGAGTGCCTTGTGTTTTTTTTAGGGCTGATTTTTAGTGACCGGTTTATTTACACCGTGTCCTGTTTCAACCGCCCTGATGCACCCCTGGAGTAAAAAAATCCCTAAAAGTGACCCAATTTTGGAAACTACGGGATAAGGAGGCTTTTTTTGGGAACTATTTTTAGGGTACATATGATTTTTGGTTGCTCTATATTACATTTTTGTGAGGGAAGGTTACCAAAAATTAAAATTCTGATATTTCATCTCAATTTACCATTAACTGTTTAGGAACACCTAGAGGGTTAATAAAGTTTGTATAATCAGTTTTGAATACCTTGAGGGGTGTAGTTTCTTAGATGGGGTCACTTTTAGGGAGTTTTTACTCTAGGGGGGCATCAGGGGGGGTTCAAAAGGGACATGGTGTCAATAAAAAAGGCCATCAAAATCTGCCTTCCAGAAACCATGTCGGTCCTTTCCTTTTGCGGCCTCCCTTTTACTGATACAGCAGTTTACGACCACAAATGTGGCGTTTCTGTAAACTGCAGTATCAGGGTAATAAATATTATCTTTTGTTTGGTTGCTAACCCTTGTTTTGTTACCGGAAAAAAACGGATTGAAATGGAAAAGTGCCAAAAATAGCGGTTTTGGCAGCATTTTTATTTTAATTTTTTTAACCATGTTAATCTGGGGGGTTAGGTCACAGGGTATTTTTATAGAGGAGATTATTATGGACGCGGCAATACCTAATAAGTCTACGTTCTTTACAATTATTTAGGTTTTAGACTATATTAACCTTTTTGATACAAAACATTTTTTTTATCTCTAAAGTCATTTTTTTTTAATTTGGGACCATGTTAATCTTGGGGGTTGGGTCATGGGTAGGGATGAGCGAACTCGAACTGTATAGTTCGGGTTCGTACCGAATTTTGGGGTGTCCGTGACACGGACCCGAACCCGGACATTTTCGTAAAAGTCCGGGTTCGGGTTCGGTGTTCGTCGCTTTCTTCGCGCTTTTGTGACGCTTTCTTGGCGCTTTTTGAAAGGCTGCAAAGCAGCCAATCAACAAGCGTCATACTACTTGCCCCAAGAGGCCATCACAGCCATGCCTACTATTGGCATGGCTGTGATTGGCCAGAGCACCATGTGACCCAGCCTCTATTTAAGCTGGAGTCACATAGCGCCGCCCGTCACTCTGCTCTGATTAGCGTAGGGAGAGGTTGCGGCTGCGACAGTAGGGCGAGATTAGGCAGATTAACTCCTCCAAAGGACTTGATTAACTGATCGATCTGCAGCTGTGGATCATTGAGCTGCTGATCCTCAATTGCTCACTGTTTTTAGGCTGCACAGACCGTTTGTCAGTCACATTTTTCTGGGGTGATCGGCGGCCATTTTGTGTCTTGTGGTGCGCCAGCACAAGCTGCGACCAAGTGCATTTAACCCTCAATGGTGTGGTTGTTTTTTGGCTAAAGCCTACATCAGGGTGAAGCTGTCACACCAAGTGCATTTAACCAGCAATAGTCTGTTCATTTTTTGGCCATATACAAAATCAGGGGCAAGCTGCGCCTGTCACCAAGTGCATTTAACCCTCAATGGTGTGGTTGTTTTTTGGCTAAAGCCTACATCAGGGTGAAGCTGTCACACCAAGTGCATTTAACCAGCAATAGTCTGTTTATTTTTTGGCCATATCCCAGTCTAATTCTGTCACTAAATCCATACCGGTCACCCAGCGCCTAAATACTAGGCCTCAAATTTATATCCCGCTAAATCTGTCCTTAGTGCTGTAGCTGGGCGAGTTATTTAGTGTCCGTTCAAGCACATTTCTTGTTCTGGGTTGAAATACAATTCCCAATTTAGCAATTTCATAATTTAGTGGTTTCTGCTATATCAGAGCTATTTGAAATCTATCCCTAAAAGGGTATATAATATTCAAGGTGCACATTGGGTCATTCAGAATAACTTCACACACACCCGCTACTGTGTATTTCCAAGTCTAATTCTGGCACTAAACCCATACCTGTCACCCAGCGCCTAAATACTAGGCCTCAAATTTATATCCAGCTAAATCTGTCCCTAGTGCTGTAGCTGGGCGAGTTATTTAGTGTCCGTTCAAGCACATTTCTTGTTCTGGGTTGAAATACAATTCCCAATTTAGCAATTTCATAATTTAGTGGTTTCTGCTATATCAGAGCTATTTGAAATCTATCCCTAAAAGGGTATATAATATTCAAGGTGCACATTGGGTCATTCAGAATAACTTCACACACACCCGCTACTGTGTATTTCCAAGTCTAATTCTGGCACTAAACCCATACCTGTCACCCAGCGCCTAAATACTAGGCCTCAAATTTATATCCCGCTAAATCTGTCCTTAGTGCTGTAGCTGGGCGAGTTATTTAGTGTCCGTTCAAGCACATTTCTTGTTCTGGGTTGAAATACAATTCCCAATTTAGCAATTTCATAATTTAGTGGTTTCTGCTATATCAGAGCTATTTGAAATCTATCCCTAAAAGGGTATATAATATTCAAGGTGCACATTGGGTCATTCAGAATAACTTCACACACACCCGCTACTGTGTATTTCCAAGTCTAATTCTGGCACTAAACCCATACCTGTCACCCAGCGCCTAAATACTAGGCCTCAAATTCATATCCAGCTAAATCTGTCCTTAGTGCTGTAGCTGGGCGAGTTATTTAGTGTCCGTTCAAGCACATTTCTTGTTCTGGGTTGAAATACAATTCCCAATTTAGCAATTTCATAATTTAGTGGTTTCTGCTATATCAGAGCTATTTGAAATCTATCCCTAAAAGGGTATATAATATTCAAGGTGCACATTGGGTCATTCAGAATAACTTCACACACACCCGCTACTGTGTATTTCCAAGTCTAATTCTGGCACTAAACCCATACCTGTCACCCAGCGCCTAAATACTAGGCCTCAAATTTATATCCAGCTAAATCTGTCCTTAGTGCTGTAGCTGGGCGAGTTATTTAGTGTCCGTTCAAGCACATTTCTTGTTCTGGGTTGAAATACAATTCCCAATTTAGCAATTTCATAATTTAGTGGTTTCTGCTATATCAGAGCTATTTGAAATCTATCCCTAAAAGGGTATATAATATTCAAGGTGCACATTGGGTCATTCAGAATAACTTCACACACACCCGCTACTGTGTATTTCCAAGTCTAATTCTGGCACTAAACCCATACCTGTCACCCAGCGCCTAAATACTAGGCCTCAAATTTATATCCCGCTAAATCTGTCCTTAGTGCTGTAGCTGGGCGAGTTATTTAGTGTCCGTTCAAGCACATTTCTTGTTCTGGGTTGAAATACAATTCCCAATTTAGCAATTTCATAATTTAGTGGTTTCTGCTATATCAGAGCTATTTGAAATCTATCCCTAAAAGGGTATATAATATTCAAGGTGCACATTGGGTCATTCAGAATAACTTCACACACACCCGCTACTGTGTATTTCCAAGTCTAATTCTGGCACTAAACCCATACCTGTCACCCAGCGCCTAAATACTAGGCCTCAAATTTATATCCCGCTAAATCTGTCCCTAGTGCTGTAGCTGGGCGAGTTATTTAGTGTCCGTTCAAGCACATTTCTTGTTCTGGGTTGAAATACAATTCCCAATTTAGCAATTTCATAATTTAGTGGTTTCTGCTATATCAGAGCTATTTGAAATCTATCCCTAAAAGGGTATATAATATTCAAGGTGCACATTGGGTCATTCAGAATAACTTCACACACACCCGCTACTGTGTATTTCCAAGTCTAATTCTGGCACTAAACCCATACCTGTCACCCAGCGCCTAAATACTAGGCCTCAAATTTATATCCCGCTAAATCTGTCCTTAGTGCTGTAGCTGGGCGAGTTATTTAGTGTCCGTTCAAGCACATTTCTTGTTCTGGGTTGAAATACAATTCCCAATTTAGCAATTTCATAATTTAGTGGTTTCTGCTATATCAGAGCTATTTGAAATCTATCCCTAAAAGGGTATATAATATTCAAGGTGCACATTGGGTCATTCAGAATAACTTCACACACACGCTTCTGTGCATTTCCAAGTCTAATTCTGTCACTAAATCCATACCGGTCACCCAGCGCCTAAATACTAGGCCTCAAATTTATATCCCGCTGAATTTGAATACAATACATTGGGCCAAATAATATATTTGTTGTTGTGGTGAACCATAACAATGAGAAAAACATCTAGTAAGGGACGCGGACGTGGACATGGTCGTGGTGGTGTTAGTGGACCCTCTGGTGCTGGGAGAGGACGTGGCCGTTCTGCCACATCCACACGTCCTAGTGTACCAACTACCTCAGGTCCCAGTAGCCGCCAGAATTTACAGCGATATATGGTGGGGCCCAATGCCGTTCTAAGGATGGTAAGGCCTGAGCAGGTACAGGCATTAGTCAATTGGGTGGCCGACAGTGGATCCAGCACGTTCACATTATCTCCCACCCAGTCTTCTGCAGAAAGCGCACAGATGGCGCCTGAAAACTAACCCCATCAGTCTGTCACATCACCCCCATGCATACCAGGGAAACTGTCTCAGCCTCAAGTTATGCAGCAGTCTCTTATGCTGTTTGAAGACTCCGCTGGCAGGGTTTCCCAAGGGCATCCACCTAGCCCTTCCCCAGCGGTGAAAGACATAGAATGCACTGACGCACAACCACTTATGTTTCCTGATGATGAGGACATGGGAATACCACCTCAGCATGTCTCTGATGATGACGAAACACAGGTGCCAACTGCTGCGTCTTTCTGCAGTGTGCAGACTGAACAGGAGGTCAGGGATCAAGACTGGGTGGAAGACGATGCAGGGGACGATGAGGTCCTAGACCCCACATGGAATGAAGGTCGTGCCACTGACTTTCACAGTTCGGAGGAAGAGGCAGTGGTGAGACCGAGCCAACAGCGTAGCAAAAGAGGGAGCAGTGGGCAAAAGCAGAACACCCGCCGCCAAGAGACTCCGCCTGCTACTGACCGCCGCCATCTGGGACCGAGCACCCCAAAGGCAGCTTCAAGGAGTTCCCTGGCATGGCACTTCTTCAAACAATGTGCTGACGACAAGACCCGAGTGGTTTGCACGCTGTGCCATCAGAGCCTGAAGCGAGGCATTAACGTTCTGAACCTGAGCACAACCTGCATGACCAGGCACCTGCATGCAAAGCATGAACTGCAGTGGAGTAAACACCTTAAAACCAAGGAAGTCACTCAGGCTCCCCCTGCTACCTCTTCTGCTGCTGCCGCCTCGGCCTATTCTGCTGCTGCCGCCTCGGCCTCTTCCTCCGCCTCTGGAGGAACGTTGGCACCTGCCGCCCAGCAAACAGGGGATGTACCACCAACACCACCACCACCACCTCCGTCACCAAGCGTCTCAACCATGTCACACGCCAGCGTTCAGCTCTCCATCTCACAAACATTTGATAGAAAGCGTAAATTCCCACCTAGCCACCCTCGATCCCTGGCCCTGAATGCCAGCATTTCTAAACTACTGGCCTATGAAATGCTGTCATTTAGGCTGGTGGACACAGACAGCTTCAAACAGCTCATGTCGCTTGCTGTCCCACAGTATGTTGTTCCCAGCCGGCACTACTTCTCCAAGAGAGCCGTGCCTTCCCTGCACAACCAAGTATCCCATAAAATCAAGTGTGCACTGCGCAACGCCATCTGTGGCAAGGTCCACCTAACCACAGATACGTGGACCAGTAAGCACGGCCAGGGACGCTATATCTCCCTAACTGCACACTGGGTAAATGTAGTGGCAGCTGGGCCCCAGGCGGAGAGCTGTTTGGCGCACGTCCTTCCGCCGCCAAGGATCGCAGGGCAACATTCTTTGCCTCCTGTTGCCACCTCCTCCTTCTCGGCTTCCTCCTCCTCTTCTTCCACCTGCTCATCCAGTCAGCCACACACCTTCACCACCAACTTCAGCACAGCCCGGGGTAAACGTCAGCAGGCCATTCTGAAACTCATATGTTTGGGGGACAGGCCCCACACCGCACAGGAGTTGTGGCGGGGTATAGAACAACAGACCGACGAGTGGTTGCTGCCGGTGAGCCTCAAGCCCGGCCTGGTGGTGTGTGATAATGGGCGAAATCTCGTTGCAGCTCTGGGACTAGCCAATTTGACGCACATCCCTTGCTTGGCGCATGTGCTGAATTTGGTGGTGCAGAAGTTCATTCACAACTACCCCGACATGTCAGAGCTGCTGCATAAAGTGCGGGCCGTCTGTTCGCGCTTCCGGCGTTCACATCCTGCTGCTGCTCGCCTGTCTGCGCTACAGCGTAACTTCGGCCTTCCCGCTCACCGCCTCATATGCGACGTGCCCACCAGGTGGAACTCCACCTTGCACATGCTGGACAGACTGTGCGAGCAGCAGCAGGCCATAGTGGAGTTTCAGCTGCAGCACGCACGGGTCAGTCGCACTACAGAACAGCACCACTTCACCACCAATGACTGGGCCTCCATGCGAGACCTGTGTGCCCTGTTGCGCTGTTTCGAGTACTCCACCAACATGGCCAGTGGCGATGACACCGTTATCAGCGTTACAATACCACTTCTATGTCTCCTTGAGAAAACACTTAGGGCGATGATGGAAGAGGAGGTGGCCCAGGAGGAGGAGGAGGAGGAGGAGGAAGAGGGGTCATTTTTAGCACTTTCAGGCCAGTCTCTTCGAAGTGACTCAGAGGGAGGTTTTTTGCAACAGCAGAGGCCAGGTACAAATGTGGCCAGCCAGGGCCCACTACTGGAGGACGAGGAGGACGAGGATGAGGAGGAGGTGGAGGAGGATGAGGATGAAGCATGGTCACAGCGGGGTGGCACCCAACGCAGCTCGGGTCCATCACTGGTGCGTGGCTGGGGGGAAAGGCAGGACGATGACGATACGCCTCCCACAGAGGACAGCTTGTCCTTATCCCTGGGCAGCCTGGCACACATGAGCGACTACATGCTGCAGTGCCTGCGCAACGACAGCAGAGTTGCCCACATTTTAACCTGTGCGGACTACTGGGTTGCCACCCTGCTGGATCCACGCTACAAAGACAATGTGCCCACCTTACTTCCTGCACTGGAGCGTGATAGGAAGATGCGCGAGTACAAGCGCACGTTGGTAGACGCGCTACTGAGAGCATTCCCAAATGTCACAGGGGAACAAGTGGAAGCCCAAGGCCAAGGCAGAGGAGGAGCAAGAGGTCGCCAAGGCAGCTGTGTCACGGCCAGCTCCTCTGAGGGCAGGGTTAGCATGGCAGAGATGTGGAAAACTTTTGTCAACACGCCACAGCTAACTGCACCACCACCTGATACGCAACGTGTTAGCAGGAGGCAACATTTCACTAACATGGTGGAACAGTACGTGTGCACACCCCTCCACGTACTGACTGATGGTTCGGCCCCATTCAACTTCTGGGTCTCTAAATTGTCCACGTGGCCAGAGCTAGCCTTTTATGCCTTGGAGGTGCTGGCCTGCCCGGCAGCCAGCGTTTTGTCTGAACGTGTATTCAGCACGGCAGGGGGCGTCATTACAGACAAACGCAGCCGCCTGTCTACAGCCAATGTGGACAAGCTGACGTTCATAAAAATGAACCAGGCATGGATCCCACAGGACCTGTCCGTCCCTTGTCCAGATTAGACATTAACTACCTCCCCATAACCATATATTATTGGACTCCAGGGCACTTCCTCATTCAATCCTATTTTTATTTTCATTTTACCATTATATTGCGAGGCTACCCAAAGTTGAATGAACCTCTCCTCTGCCTGTGTGCTAGGCCTAAATATATGCCAATGGACTGTTGCAGTGGTGGCTGACATGAAGCCTGATTCTCTGCTATGACATGCAGACTAATTCTCTGCTGACATGAAGCCAGATTGTCTGTTACGGGACCTCTCTCCTCTGCCTGGGTGCTGGGCCTAAATTTATGACAATGGACTGTTGCAGTGGTGGCTGACGTGAAGCCTGATTCTCTGCTATGACATGCAGACTGATTCTCTGCTGACATGAAGCCAGATTGTCTGTTACGGGACCTCTCTGCTCTGCCTGTGTGCTAGGCCTAAATATATGCCAATGGACTGTTGCAGTGGTGGGTGACGTGAAGCCTGATTCTCTGCTATGATATGAAGACTGATTCTCTGCTGACATGAAGCCAGATTGTCTGTTAAGGGACCTCTCTCCTCTGCCTGGGTGCTGGGCCTAAATTTATGAAAACTGACTCTTACAGTCCTGGGTGACGTGAATCCTGATTTTCTGCTATGACATGCAGACTGATTCTCTGCTGACATGAAGCCAGATCGTCTGTTACGGGACCTCTCTGCTCTGCCTGTGTGCTAGGCCTAAATATATGCCAATGGACTGTTGCAGTGGTGGGTGACGTGAAGCCTCATTCTCTGCTATGACATGCAGACTGATTCTCTGCTGACATGAAGCCAGATTGTCTGTTACGGGACCTCTCTGCTCTGCCTGTGTGCTAGGCCTAAATATATGCCAATGGACTGTTGCAGTGGTGGGTGACGTGAAGCCTCATTCTCTGCTATGACATGCAGACTGATTCTCTGCTGACATGAAGCCAGATTGTCTGTTACGGGACCTCTCTGCTCTGCCTGTGTGCTAGGCCTAAATATATGCCAATGGACTGTTGCAGTGGTGGCTGACGTGAAGCCTCATTCTCTGCTATGACATGCAGACTGATTCTCTGCTGACATGAAGCCAGATTCTCTGTTACGGGACCTCTCTCCTCTGCCTGTGTGTGTGCTGGGCCTAAATATATGCCAATGGACTGTTGCAGTGGTGGCTGACGTGAAGCCTCATTCTCTGCTATGACATGCAGACTGATTCTCTGCTGACATGAAGCCAGATTCTCTGTTACGGGACCTCTCTCCTCTGCCTGTGTGTGTGCTGGGCCTAAATATATGCCAATGGACTGTTGCAGTGGTGGCTGACGTGAAGCCTCATTCTCTGCTATGACATGCAGACTGATTCTCTGCTGACATGAAGCCAGATTCTCTGTTACGGGACCTCTCTCCTCTGCCTGTGTGTGTGCTGGGCCTAAATATATGCCAATGGACTGTTGCAGTGGTGGCTGACGTGAAGCCTCATTCTCTGCTATGACATGCAGACTGATTCTCTGCTGACATGAAGACAGATCCTCTGTTACGGGACCTCTCTCCTCTGCCTGTGTGCTAGGCCTAAATATATGCCAATGGACTGTTGCAGTGGTGGCTGACGTGAAGCCTCATTCTCTGCTATGACATGCAGACTAATTCTCTGCTGACATGAAGACAGATTCTCTGTTACGGGACCTCCCTCCTCTGCCTGGGTGCTGGGCCTAAATATATGCCAATGGACTGTTGCAGTGGTGGCTGACGTGAAGCCTCATTCTCTGCTATGACATGCAGACTGATTCTCTGCTGACATGAAGCCAGATTCTCTGTTACGGGACCTCTCTCCTCTGCCTGTGTGTGTGCTGGGCCTAAATATATGCCAATGGACTGTTGCAGTGGTGGCTGACGTGAAGCCTCATTCTCTGCTATGACATGCAGACTGATTCTCTGCTGACATGAAGCCAGATTGTCTGTTACGGGACCTCTCTCCTCTGCCTGGGTGCTGGGTAGTGTTGAGCGCGAATATTCGAAAAGCAAATTTTTTTCGCGAATATCGCAACTTCGCGATTTCGCGAATATTTCGAATATAGTGCTATATATTCGTAAAAACGAATATTCGTTTTTTGTTTCCCCCCCCCCCCCACAAAATTACAGTACACATATAATTGATTGTTTCCCAAAGGTCCAACAGCTCAGATCTTACTCACATTGCCTAGAAAGTGATTGAGGCGCGAATCTTCGTAAGGCGATTTTATTAGCGCACATGCGAATATCGGCACGTCCCAGAACAGAGGCAAAGGGCTTTGCATTCATACATTAGTGAATTGAGTTGCGAATCTTCGTAAGGCGATTTTATTAGCGCACATGCGAATATCTACACTTGTCCCAGAACAGAGGCAAAGGGCTTTGCATTCATACATTAGTGATTGAATTGAGCTGCGAATCTTCGTAAGGCGATTTTATTAACGCAAATGCAAATATCTACACTTGTCCCCAGAACAGAGAGGCAAAGGCCTGTGCATTCATATAGTATAGCACCATATTCGCGAATACGTAGAACTTCGTAAAATTCGATTTACGAATATTCGTATTTTTTATTTTACTTTCCACCTTACAGATTACATTGATCTGTACTCTGTCAACTACTGTCATCACCCCCCACTGTATCTCGATTGATTCCCAAAAGTCTCACATTCCCTAGAAAGTGATTGAGGTGCGAATCTTCGTAAGGCGATTTTATTAGCGCACATGCGAATATCTACACTTGTCCCAGAACAGAGGCAAAGGGCATTGCATTCATACATTAGTGATTGAATTGAGTTGCGAATCTTCGTAAGGCGATTTCATTAGCGCACATGTGAATTTTGCATAGCATATGTATTATGCGATGCGAAAATTCGAATTATCGCATATGCGAAATAATAACGAATTTGAATAATCGCGAATATTTTACGAATATTCTTTCGAATATTTACAAAATTTCGCGAATTCGAATATGGGACATGCCGCTCAACACTAGTGCTGGGCCTAAATTTATGACAATGGACTGTTGCAGTGGTGGGTGACGTGAAGCCTGATTCTCTGCTATGACATGCAGACTGATTCTCTGCTGACATGAAGCCAGATTGTCTGTTACGGGACCTCTCTCCTCTGCCTGGGTGCTGGGCCTAAATATATGCCAATGGACTGTTGCAGTGGTGGCTGACGTGAAGCCTCATTCTCTGCTATGACATGCAGACTAATTCTCTGCTGACATGAAGACAGATTCTCTGTTACGGGACCTCTCTCCTCTGCCTGGGTGCCGGGGCCTAAATATCTGAGAATGGACTGTTCCAGTGGTGGGTGACGGGAAGCCAGATTCTCTGCTATGGAACCTCTCTCCAATTGATTTTGGTTAATTTTTATTTATTTAATTTTTATTTTAATTCATTTCCCTATCCACATTTGTTTGCAGGGGATTTACCTACATGTTGCTGCCTTTTGCAGCCCTCTAGCTCTTTCCTGGGCTGTTTTACAGCCTTTTTAGTGCCGAAAAGTTCGGGTCCCCATTGACTTCAATGGGGTTCGGGTTCGGGACGAAGTTCGGATCGGGTTCGGATCCCGAACCCGAACATTTCCGGGATGTTCGGCCGAACTTCTCGAACCCGAACATCCAGGTGTTCGCTCAACTCTAGTCATGGGGTATTCTATAGCTGAGATACCAAATTTGTATACTTTTAATAAATTATTTTAGTTTTTACAATTTTTTTGGGTGTCTCAAGTCTGAGAACCAGTTTTTTTATCTGATGTCAGTGCTAAATTGGGATATAAATTTAGTACTCCATGGAAGTGTGGTACTCCCTGAAGCAACCAATAATGCAGAGGGCCGGATGATCGGGGCACGTGTCACATTGAGTAGTGGTGTCCAGTATGGGGGACCACACCTGGAAAGTGTTGGCCAGGGACGATCCGGGCGCCTACAGTTCCTGAGGTACTCCGGCCTGCTCTTTCCCGGTGCGAAAAGATCAGGGCCTTGAGGACTGCCTCATAGAACTGAAGGAATGTCCCTGTGTTGCCAGCGCTCCGGGACAGAACAAAAAAGTTGTACATGGCAACCTGTACCAAGTAGACCACACATTTTTTGTACCATGCCCGGGTTTTGCGCATGGCATGATATGGTTAGAGGACTTAATCAGAGAGATCAACTCGTCCCATATACCGATTGAAGTCGACTATACAATTGGGCTTAAGGACCGTTGCCGCGGTACCTTGCACAGGGACAGGGGTGATGCCGTTACCATGAATTGGTACTGTGTAATTGTGTAACTGACAGTACAAGGACATCCCTCTTGTCCTTATACCTGACCAGCAACAGGTTTCCAGTTGTAAAGGCACGCGTCTCACCCCTGGGAATAAGTACCTGGAGGGGGAGGGCAGGGAGGCCGCGTTGATTTTTCCGCATGGTCCTACAAGCGGACGTGGATCTGGCGGCAAGGGACTGGAACAAGGGGATACTAGTATAAAAGCATCCACGTAAAGGTGGTAACCCACACAAGTTTCCCGGTAACACCCAGAGTGGGGGGACATTCTGGTGTTTGAATCGGGAATCTCGCCCCTCGTATACACAAAACTTGTAAGTGTACCCTGAGGTACTCTCACAAATTTTGTATAGCTTCACGCATACCTCGCCTGCTTGGAGGGCACATACTGGCGGAAAATGAGTCTCCCCTTGAACGCAATGAGAGACTCATCAACCGCAATCTCCCTTCCAGGTACACAGGCCTCCATGAATTTGGCCCCGAAGTGACCGATGACCGGCAGTATCTTATACAGACGGTCATGGGCAGGATCACCTCAGGGGGGGGGGACATGCTGCATTATCTTAATAATGCAGACATTTCTGGATGCCTCAAACCGGGAGCGTGTCATGGCCGTACTGTAAAGTGGTGTCTGGTAGAGGACCTCCCCACTCCAGTATAGCCTGACACTGGGTTTCTTGACCAGGCCCATATGCAGCACGAGGCCCCAAAATGTTCTCATGTCGGGCGGCGGTGATCGGAACCATACATGACGGAACCATACTTAAGGACATCATGTGTCCTTAAGTTTCAGGATAACATGCTCTATAGCACCCAATGACGCGTTCCGGCCAGCCAATCACTGTAATGCCAGCAGCCAACATTGCTACTGGCATT
The DNA here is from genome assembly GCF_014858855.1 of Bufo gargarizans. NCBI lineage: Eukaryota > Metazoa > Chordata > Amphibia > Anura > Bufonidae > Bufo > Bufo gargarizans. Next base: position 9,955,934 of record NC_058081.1, on the reverse strand, counting down.
ACAGTGATGGCATTACTTACCTGCACATTTATTGGCTGCCTAGCAGCCGCAAAATGTGCGGGCAGGAGACTTGGACATGGCGTATGAGCATATGTGATAATCTATGTGATAATCGGCCGAGTACCGCCATGTGCCGAGCATAGCGATGCTCGAGCCGAACCGGTATTCGGCCGAGCATGCTCGCTCATCACTATTCTCCAACAAGCATGCAGTGCCGCAGAGTATGTTACTTTGCTCCTCAGCTCTCATCAGCGTTCCTGGAAACAATATTCGTTCCTCTGGACAGGATCAGTGTCTAGGACACGTCAGCTTCACTTGGCTGCAGCTCTGGTCACTTAGGGATGCTCCCACACCTGGATGCTGACGGATCCTCTGCTCACACAGTTCCTCGGTCTCAGCTTCCTCTAAGATGGCTGCTCCCTTTCTTCTACAGGCTTTGAACTTAACCTCTCATGAATATGAAAAATATGCAGTCTGTTAGCTGTGTTAAGGACACAGCAACATCTTGTGGCTAAACAGCGGAATGTCAGTCCAGATCATTTTACTTGATTCAGGCCTTATGCACACAACATTGTGTGTTTTGCAGTCCGCAAATCACGGATTCGCAAAACACGGATATCGTCCATTTGCGTTATGCAATTTGCGGTACGGCACAGACAGCCATTGATATAATTGCCTATAACGGCACGGAGTGCTGTCCGCATCTTTTGCAGCCCTATTGAAGTGAATGGGTCCGCACTAGAGCCGTCAAAACTGCGGCTCGGATGTGGACCAAAACAATGGCTGTGTGCATGAGGCCTTACACAAACAGTGTCCAGACAGTGATAGCTGTTTCCCTATCTCACAGCAGCACTGAGCGCAACCACCATTAGAGTGCGACTCTGGAGACAAGGTTTAGGATGGGGATATACAGTACAGACCAAAAGTTTGGACACACCTTCTCATTCAAAGAGTTTTCTTTATTTTCATGACTATGAAAATTGTAGATTCACACTGAAGGCATCAAAACTATGAATTGACACATGTGGAATTATATACATAACAAAAAAGTGTGAAACAACTGAAAATATGTCATATTCTAGGTTCTTCAAAGTAGCCACCTTTTGCTTTGATTACTGCTTTGCACACTCTTGGCATTCTCTTGATGAGCTCCAAGAAGTAGTCACCTGAAATGGTCTTCCAACAGTCTTGAAGGAGTTCCCAGAGATGCTTAGCACTTGTTGGCCCTTTTGCCTTTACTCTGCGGTCCAGCTCACCCCAAACCATCTTGATTGGGTTCAGGTCCGGTGACTGTGGAGACCAGGTCATCTGGCGCAGCACCCCATCACTCTCCTTCATGGTCAAATAGCCCTTACACAGCCTGGAGGTGTGTTTGGGGTCATTGTCCTGTTGAAAAATAAATGATGGTCCAACTAAGCGCAAACTGGATGGAATAGCATGCCGCTGCAAGATGCTGTGGTAGCCATGCTGGTTCAGTATGCCTTCAATTTTGAATAAATCCCCAACAGTGTCACCAGCAAAGCACCCCCACACCATCACACCTCCTCCTCCATGCTTCACGGTGGGAACCAGGCATGTAGAGTCCATCCGTTCACCTTTTCTGCGTCACACAAAGACACAGTGGTTGGAACCAAAGATCTCAAATTTGGACTCATCAGACCACAGCACAGATTTTCACTGGTCTAATGTCCATTCCTTGTGTTCTTTAGCCCAAACAAGTCTCTTCTGCTTGTTGCCTGTCCTTAGCAGTGGTTTCCTAGCAGATATTCTACCATGAAGGCCTGATTCACACAGTCTCCTCTTAACAGTTTTTCTAGAGATGTGTCTGCTGCTAGAACTCTGTATGGCATTGACCTGGTCTCTAATCTGAGCTGCTGTTAACCTACGATTTCTGAGGCTGGTGACTCGGATGAACTTATCCTCCACAGCAGAGGTGACTCTTGGTCTTCCTTTCCTGAGGCGGTCCGCATGTGAGCCAGTTTCTTTGTAGCGCTTGATGGTTTTTGTCACTGCACTTGGGGACACTTTCAAAGTTTTCCCAATTTTTCGGACCGACTGACCTTCATTTCTTAAAGTGATGATGGCCACTTGTTTTTCTTTACTTAGCTGCTTTTTCTTGCCATAATACAAATTCTAACAGTCTATTCAGTCGGACTATCAGCTGTGTATCCACCTGACTTCTCCACAAGGCAACTGATGGTCCCAACCCCATTTATAAGGCAAGAAATCCCACTTATTAAACCTGACAGGGCACACCTGTGAAGTGAAAACCATTTCAGGTAACTACCTCTTGAAGCTTAACAAGAGAATGCCAAGAGTGTGCAAAGCAGTAATCAAAGCAAAAGGTGGCTACTTTGAAGAACCTAGAATATGACATATTTTCAGTTGTTTCACTCTTTTTTGTTATGTATATAATTCCACATGTGTTAATTCATAGTTTTGATGCCTTCAGTGTGAATCTACAATTCTCATAGTCATGAAAATAAAGAAAACTCTTTGAATGAGAAGGTGTGTCCAAACTTTTGGTCTGTACTGTATTTATATATATCTATATATATCTATATGAAGAAAGGAAGGCTCGTGACCGGAGCCGAAACGTTGCACCACTGGTGTGAATAAAGGGGTCACCGCTTTATTTCTTGGAGTGCCGCTCTTTTTCTTGCTATATATATATATATATATATATATATATATATATATATACAGTATATATATATATATATGTATAAATATATATACAGTTGTGTTCAAAATAATAGCAGTCAGACATCACTAACCTGATCAATCACAGTTTTTGGTAGAAAAAAGTTGATTGGAGAGGGGAAAACATAAAGAATTGAAGAAAATTATTGGCTGCTCAGCTAAAATAATCGCAAATGCTTTAAAATGGCAACAAAACCTCAAAGATGTGGAAGAAAGCGAAAAACTATCATTCGAATAAATAGAAGAATAGCCAAAATGGCAAAGACTGAGCCAACAATCAGCTTCAGGAAGATCAAAGAAAGTCGAAAGTTCCCTGTGAGTACTGTTACAATTAGTAGACACCTATGTGAAGCCAAGCTATCTGCAAGAAGCCCCCGCAAAGTCCCACTGTTGAAAAAAAGACATGTGCTGAAGAGGTTAAAATTTGTCAAAGAGCACATTGACCGGCCTAAAGAGACATTTTGTTAACTGATAAAAGTAAGATTGTTCTTTTTGGGTCTAGTTGCCGGAGACAGTTTGTCAGATGACCCCCAAACACTGAATTCAAGCCACAGTACACTGTGAAGACAGTGAAGCATGGCGGCAAAAGCATCATGATATGGGGATGTTTCTCATACTAAGGTGTTGGGCCTATTTATTGCATACCAGGGATCATGGATCAGTTTGAATACATCAGAATACTTGAAGAGGTCATGCTGTCTTATGCTGTAGAGTAAATGCCCTTGAAATGGGTATTTCAACAAGACAACGACCCCCAAAACACCAGTAAATGTGCAACATCTTGGTTCATGACCAACAAGATTGACGTTATGGAGTGGCCAGCCCAATCCTCGGATCTTAATCCAATAGAAAACTTGTTGGTTGACATAAAAAAATGCTGATTCTGAGGCAAAACCAAGAAATAGAGACGAACTGTGGAATAAATAAATAGCATAGAATATTGCGCTGCTTTCAAACACAACCTCCTTCCTCAGCAAGGGGTTAAAATGGAAAAGACACGAAGGCAGGGATCACCAGATTTCACACAATAGTATCCCTCCTTTGGTCGACACTCCTGTAGATAATCAACAGATGAAGCCACAGTGAAGTACTCTCTACCACCATATATCCAAAGGGTTTATTGTACTTACAAGCGTAAACTTGTTATAAGCATAAAAGTCACAGACGTGTCATGCACAGAAATCGCCCAACCGGGTTTTGCTTACGCGCTTTTTCAGGAGCGATACAAAACATAATGCAGTCCCGCCTTATAAAGTGCATAAAGTCCCACCCATTGCTGACATCATCCTTGAGGAAGATTATAACGCAAACCAACCCCAAATCTATAGACATAGTTTAAAAATTAACTCATCCTAATTAAAAATACATACATAAAATATATTAAGTAAAATACGTTGAAAATATACAACAAGCCTCCTATTATATGTCTGTCACATCACAAACTTCATCACATGACCGAACAGCTGATCCAAGCCACGCCTAAGACTCCATCACATGAATGGACAGCTGATCCAAGCCACGCCTAAGACTCCATCACATGACCGAACAGCTGATCAAAGCCACGGCTGAGACTCTATCACATGACCAGACAGCTGATCCAAGCCACGCCTAAGACTCCATCACATGACCGGACAGCTGATCAGAATCACGCAGGGTCCTCTCTCCAATCACAAATGGGCTCCACCACTTTTCACAGGTCCTACCTCATCCACCTGTCAGAACTATTGGGTATAAATAAAGTCCATAAGTATAAGGCCTATATAAGATGTATGGACATGAGCCTAAAGGACAACCATTTTGTCTTATTTTAAAAGTGCAGGATGAGTTCAGGATTTTAACTCTGGATTACTAACCTAAGATTTACGATATGTACCAAAGTGTTTACCCAAGTCTGTTTTTGTGAGAAGGAGATGTCCCAAGGTCTAATGAAAAGTAATTGCCTAGATAAGACAATGTATTAGAAATGTGCTGAGTTTTGATGATTTTAAGTGAATAGAAAGACTCTAATCTTTCTTTAGGGTTTTTATATTAATCAATGTATGAGTAGATTGGTTTTTATATCATCAATTTAAATAAGTGTGCTGTATATATAAGAGTGTGGTCCTTATAGCTATATTCAGTTTTAAGGTTAGAATTGAGGTACAAACTCCTATGTAATTTTTAGAATATCTCCCAGAAGCAAGTTAATGATCTCTTTGCTGAAGATTTCTTGAATGGAGAAATGTGCACACAGGTGATCATAAACAAACCTTGTCTTTTCCCCAGAACAATGACTTGAGTATGGTCATGTGTATCTTGATTTAATTAGGTCTGGTCAAAAGATTAAGGGATTTGCTAGGTGTTTGACTAAATACAAAGGTCATTGTCTATTCAAGATCTCCTCAAGGTTTTGTCTGTTTAAAATTTATTGCTAGTAAATGAGTATGGGAATATATAGAAAACATAAATAAGTGCCTCGACTTTTGTATGGAGTACTAGTGCCACCTAGTGTTAGGGTAACATAAAGGTTTAGGGTGTAGGGAGAGGTTCTATGAAATTATAAAGTGAGGTCACTAGTTAATGATAAAACTTGGCCAAGCCCTTTCTAAGATAGGATAAAAAGATGGTATGGGCTGACAGAAAGGATCTCTCACTCTCGAACGATCTTCAGAAAGACCATCAGCAGAAGGATCTCTAACTATCATCATCAAGGGATGTTCATCAAGGGACTAGCTGACATTTTGGTATAGTATAACCTTACCTATATTTTATAGGATAATTTATTAATATAATACATATCTATATATATATATATATATATATATATATATATATATAGATATATTCAATTAACCATACCTTGTGTATAGTATCTGTTTTGGAATAAGATTGGGGTGTACCTGCAGCATCATCCCCAAAATTAATCCAATACAGGGAGATTGAAAATATACTGGTGAAAACACGATATTATCTCTAAGGAATTGAATTCAGTTCTAGACCGGTACAGTTGATTATATATATATATATAAATATCTGTATAGATAAAAGATAAACCAGATTTGGGTTTAATCGGACATTTGTCGCCTGAGAGAAATCAAGTATTAAATTGATTTTAAATATAATTGAGGGGTATCATTATAAGAAGGCATAATTGTGTATATATATATTCTCAATTATTTTTGACTTTCTCACTATTTTGCATATCATTGATTGAATTTCAATTGTCACCAATTTTATTATATAATTTATTTTGTACTAAAAATTGTATTAATACATTATATATATTTTGTCTGTAACTGGGTTTTGTCTTCAATTCAACGCAGATCACGAGCTTGTTTTAGATTGATATTTATGATAATAAATTAGAATCTCCTTAATTACAGATTTTAATTTATTCACATAAATAATATAGACTGTCAATCGGAGACAGCATAAATATTCCGACACACCTAACGGTATGTAATACATATAGCATAATAAAACCTAGAAAAAACAGGGTTTCAAGTCACATTCAATATTGAGTCCATTGGGTTGAAGGGTATAAAGTTTATAAATCCACTGAACTTCTCTTTTATTATTCTTAGCATTATAATCCCCCCCCCCCCCCCCGCCAGTGCAATTTAACCAATTCTATGCCTATAAAATACAATCCCTTCAGATCTTTCTGGTATTGTCTTTTGAAATGCATAGACACATTGGGCCAGATTTATCATTAGCTCAGGTCAGAATAATAGAGTGAAAAAGTCCCCCAAAAAGTCCCAAACACTAAAACTGCGCACAAATTTGGGACTTTTTTCTGCTCTGCACTATGCTCTCCAGTTTTCTGAAAGTGGGCGTGTTTTCTTATGTAAATGAATCTCTAGACAGATTTACTATTGGGACTATTTAAAAAGTTGCAAAAAAGTCGCAAAAAAGTTGCAATTTCACTCCAGTGAGGACCATGCTTATCTTATGAGACTTTTTAATAGAACATGCGACTTTTTCATAAAAACATGCGTAAAGATGTGCGACTTTTGTAAAGCTGCTTACTGACGGATTAACTGCTACCGTCTTAAAGGGCCGATCATAAATCTGACTTGGCTAAAACTGACTTTAGCCATATGTTAAAGTGGAGTCAGCTGTCAGAGTCATGATAAATCTGGCCGATTATGCGTTTCTAGTAGGGATGAGCGAACCCGAACTGTATATTTTCGTAAAAGTCCGGGTTCGAGTTCGGTGTTCGGCGCTTTCTTGGCGCTTTTTGAAAGGCTGCAAAGCCTACTATTGGCATGGCTGTGATTGGCCAGTGCAGCATGTGACCCAGCCTCTATTTAAGCTGGAGTCACGTAGCGCCGCCCGTCACTCTGCTCTGATCAGTGTAGGGAGAGGATGCAGCTGCGACGTTATGGCGAGATTAGGCAAGGATTTACTCAGCAAAAACACTTAATGAAGTGATCGATCTACAGCTGTGAATCGTTCAACTTCTGCTATTTAATTGCTCACTGTTTTTAGGCTGCCCAGAGCGTTTTTCTGTCACTTTTTTCTGGTGTGATCGGCGGCCATTTTGTGTCTTGTGGTGCGCCAGCACAAGCTGCCACCAAGTACATTTAACCATCAATAGTGTGTTGTTGTTTTTTGCTATATCCTACATCAGGTGCTTGGCTGTGCTTGCTATTTTATTGAGGGGAGAAATACAATTGCCAAAATAGCAGTACCCTAAATCTGGTGTTTCAGCTGTGGCTAGCCAATTGTAATACTGTCTGCTGTCTGGCAAAGAATATATTTTTTTCTGGGTTGAAATACAATTCCCAAATTAGCAATTCCCTAAATCAGTGGTTTCTGCTGTATCAGGCCAAGTTTAAATCTATCCATAAAAGGGTATATTAGATTGAAGGTGCTGATAGGGTCATTCTTAATAACTTCACACACTACCGTGCATTTCCAAGTCTAATTCTGTCTGTAAACGTATACCTGTCACCCAGCACCTAAATAATAGGCCTACAATTTATATTCAGCTAAATCTGTGGTTATTGCTGTGGCTGGTCAAGTTATTTAGCGTCCGTCAAAGCAGTTTTTGTTCTGGGTTGAAATACAATTCCCAAATTAGCAATTCCCTAAATCAGTGGTTTCTGCTGTATCAGGCCAAGTTTAAATCTATCCATAAAAGGGTATATTACATTGAAGGTGCTGATAGGGTCATCCTCAATAACTTCACACGTTACCGTGCATTTCCAAGTCTAATTCTGTCCGTAAACGTATACCTGTCATCCAGCGCCTAAATACTAGGCCTACAATTTATATTCAGCTAAATCTGTCGTTACTGCTGTGCCTTTATTAGTGTAATACGGTACCTAAATAGATAGCCAGATAGTGTTAGGTGCCTGCAAAAAAAGGCCTGAATTTGAATTTAATACATTGGGCCAAATAATTTTTTTCTTATTGTGGTGAACAGTAACAATGAGGAAAACATCTAGTAAGGGACGTGGACGCGGTCATGGTCGTGGTGGTGTTAGTGGACCCTCTGGTGATGGGAGAGGACGTGGCCGTTCTGCCACAGCCAAACGTCCTAGTAAACCAACTACCTCAGGTCCCAGTAGCCGCCAGAATTTACAGCGATATTTGGTGGGGCCCAATGCCGTTCTAAGGATGGTAAGGCCTGAGCAGGTACAGGCATTAGTCAATTGGGTGGCCGACAGTGGATCCAGCACGTTCACATTATCTCCCACCCAGTCTTCTGCAGAAAGCGCACAGATGGCGCCTGAAAACCAACCCCATCAGTCTGTCACATCACCCCCATGCATATCAGGGAAACTGTCTGAGCCTCAAGTTATGCAGCAGTCTCTTATGCTTTTTGAAGACTCTGCTGGCAGGGTTTCCCAAGGGCATCCATCTAGCACTTCCCCAGCGGTGGAAGACATAGAATGCACTGACGCACAACCACTTATGTTTCCTGATGATGAGGACATGGGAATACCACCTCAGCACGTCGATGATGAAACACAGGTGCCAACTGCTGCGTCTTTCTGCAGTGTGCAGATTGAACAGGAGGTCAAGGAGGAAGACTGAGTGGAAGACGATGCAGGGGACGATGAGGTCCTAGACCCCACATGGAATGAAGGTCGTGCCACTGACTTTCAGAATTCGGAGGAAGAGGCAGTGGTGAGACCGAGCCAACAGTGTAGCAAAAGAGGGAGCAGTGGGCAAAAGCAGAACACCCGCCGCTAAGAGACTCCGCCTGCTACTGACCGCCGCCATCTGGGACCGAGCACCCCAAAAGCAGCTTCAAGGAGTTCCCTGGCATGGCACTTCTTTAAACAATGTGCTGATGACAAGACCCGAGTGGTTTGCACGCTGTGCCATCAGAGCCTGAAGCGAGGCATTAACGTTCTGAACCTTAGCACAACCTGCATGACAAGGCACCTGCATGCAAAGCATGAACTGCAGTGGAGTAAACACCTTAAAAACAAGGAACTCACTCAGGCTCCCCCTGCTACCTCTTCTGCTGCTGCCGCCTCAGCCTCTTCCTCAGCCTCTGGAGGAACGTTGGCACCTGCCGCCCAGCAAACAGAGGATGTACCACCAACACCACCACCTCCGTCACCAAGCATCTCAACCATGTCACACGGCAGTGTTCAGCTCTCCATCTCACAAACATTTGAGAGAAAGCGTAAATTCCCACCTAGCCACCCTCGATCCCTGGCCCTGAATGCCAGCACTTCTAAACTACTGGCCTATGAAATGCTGTCATTCAGGCTGGTGGACACAGACAGCTTCAAACAGCTCATGTCGCTTGCTGTCCCACAGTATGTTGTTCCCAGCCGGTACTACTTCTCCAAGAGAGCAGTGCCTTCCCTGCACAACCAAGTATCTGATAAAATCAAGTGTGCACTGCGCAACGCCATCTGTGGCAAGGTCCACCTAACCACAGATACGTGGACCAGTAAGCACGGCCAGGGACGCTATATCTCCCTAACTGCACACTGGGTAAATGTAGTGGCGGCTGGGCCCCAGGCGGAGAGCTAATTGGCGCACGTCCTTCCGCCGCCAAGGATCGCAGGGCAACATTCTTTGCCTCCTGTTGCCTCCTCCTCCTACTTGGCTTCCTCCTCCTCTTCTTCCACCTGCTCATCCAGTCAGCCACACACCTTTACCACCAACTTCAGCACAGCCCGGGGTAAACGTCAGCAGGCCATTCTGAAACTCATATGTTTGGGGGACAGGCCCCACACCGCACAGGAGTTGTGGCGGGGTATAGAACAACAGACCGACTAGTGTTTGCTGCTGCTGAGCTTCAAGCCCGGCCTAGTGGTGTGCGATAATCGTCGAAATCTCGTTGCAGCTCTGGGACTAGCCGGTTTGACGCACATCCTTTGCCTGGCGCATGTGCTGAATTTGGTGGTGCAGAAGTTTATTCACAACTACCCCGACATATCAGAGCTGCTGCATAAAGTGCGGGCCGTCTGTTCGCACTTCCGGCGTTCACATCCTGCCGCTGCTCGCCTGTCTGCGCTACAGCGTAACTTCGGCCTTCCCGCTCACCGCCTCATATGCGACGTGCCCACTAGGTGGAACTCCACCTTGCACATGCTGGACAGACTGTGAGAGCAGCAGCAGGCCATAGTGGAGTTTCAGCTGCAGCACGCACGGGTCAGTCGCACTGCGGAACAGCACCACTTCACCACCAATGACTGGGCCTCCATGCGAGACCTGTGTGCCCTGTTGCGCTGTTTCGAGTACTCCACCAACATGGCCAGTGGCGATGACGCCGTTATCAGCGTTACAATACCACTTCTATGTCTCCTTGAGAAAACACTTAGGGCGATGATGGAAGAGGAGGTGGCCCAGGAGGAGGAGGAGGAGGAGGAAGAGGGGTAATTTTTTGCACTTTCACGCCAGTCTCTTCAAAGTGACTCAAAGGGAGGTTTTTTGCAACAGCAGAGGCCAGGTACAAATGTGGCCAGCCAGGGCCCACTACTGGAGGACGAGGAGGATGAGGATGAGGAGAAGGTGGAGGAGGATGAGGAGGAGGTGGAGGAGGATGAGGATGAAGCATGTTCAAAACGGGGTGGCACCCAACGCAGCTCAGGTTGCCACCCTGCTGGATCCCCGGTACAAACACAATGTGCCCACCTTACTTCCTGCACTGGAGCGTGATAGGAAGTTGCGCGAGTACAAGCGCACATTGGTAGACGCGCTACTGAGAGCATTCCCAAATGTCACAGGGGAACAAGTGGAAGCCCAAGGCGAAGGCAGAGGAGGACCAGGAGGTCGCTGACGTTCATAAAAATGAACCAGGCATGGATCCTACACGACCTGTCCATCCCTTGTGCAGATTAGACATTTATAACTACCTCCCCTTAACCATATATTATTGTACTCCAGGGCACTTCCTCATTCAATCCTCTTTTTATTTTCATTTTACCATTATATTGCGGGGCAACCCAAAGTTGAATGAACCTCTCCTCTGTCTGGGTGCCGGGGCCTAAAAATATCTGACAGTGGCCTGTTCCAGTGTTGGGTGACATGAAGCCTGATTCTCTGCTATGACATGAAGCCTGAATCTCTGCTATGGGACCTCTCTCCTCTGTCTGGGTGCCGGGGCCTAAAAATATCTGACAGTAGCCTGTTCCAGTTTTGGGTGACATGAAGCCTGATTCTCTGCTATGACATGAAGCCTGATTCTCTGCTATGACATGAAGCCTGATTCTCTACTATGGGACCTCTCTCCTCTGTCTGGGTGCCGGGGCCTAAAAATAACTGACAGTGACCTGTTCCAGTGGTGGGTGACATCAAGCCTGATTCTCTGCTATGACATGAAGCATGATTCTCTGCTATGACATGAAGCCTGATTCTCTGCTATGGGACCTCTCTCCTCTGTCTGGGTGCCGGGGCCTAAAAATATCTGACAGTGACCTGTTCCAGTGGTGGGTGACATGAAGCCTGATTCTCTGCTATGACTTGAAGCCTGATTCTCTGCTATGACATGAAGCCTGATTCTCTGAAATGGGACCTCTCTCCTCTGTCTGGGTGCCGGGGCCTAAATATCTGACAATGGCCTGTTCCAGTGGTGGGTGACGTGAAGCCTGATTCTCTGCTATGCCATGAAGCCTGATTCTCTGCAATGGGACCTCTCTCCTCTGTCTGGGTGCCGGGGCCTAAATATCTGACAATGGCCTGTTCCAGTGGTGGGTGACGTATAGCCTGATTCTCTGCTATGACATGAAGCCTGATTCTCTGCTATGACTTGAAGCCTGATTCTATTCTATTACATGAAGCCTGATTCTCTGCTATGGGACCTCTCTCCTCTGTCTGGGTGCCAGGGCCTAAATATCTGACACTGGCCTGTTCCAGTTTTGGGTGACGTGAAGCCTGATTCTCTGCTATGACATGAAGCCTGATTCTCTGCTATGGGACCTCTCTCCTCTGTCTGGGTGCCGGGACCTAAATATCTGAGAATGGCCTGTTCCAGTGGTGGGTGACGTGAAGCCTGATTCTCTGCTATGATATGAAGCCTGATTCTCTGCTATGGGACCTCTCTCCTCGGTCTGTGTGCCGGGGCCTAAAAATATCTGACAGTGGCCTGTTCCAGTGGTGGGTGACATGAAGCCTGATTCTCTGCTATGACATGAAGCCTGATTCTCTGCAATGGGACCTCTCTCCTCTGTCTGGGTGCCGGGGCCTAAATATCTGACAGTGGCCTGTTCCAGTGTTGGGTGACATGAAGCCTGATTCTCTGCTATGACATGAAGCCTGAATCTCTGCTATGGGACCTCTCTCCTCTGTCTGGGTGCCGGGGCCTAAATATCTGACAGTAGCCTGTTCCAGTGGTGGGTGACATGAAGCCTGATTCTCTGCCATGAGACCTCTCTCCAATTGATATTTTAATTCATTTCCCTATCCACATTTGTTTGAAGGGGATTTACCTACATTTTGCTGCCTTTTGCAGCCCTCTAGCCCTTTCCTGGGCTATTTTACAGCCTTTTTAGTGCCGAAAAGTTTGGGTCCCCAATGACTTCAAGGGGTTCGGGTACGGGGCGAAGGTCGGGTCGAGTTTGGATCCCGAACCCGAACATTTCCGGGAAGTTCGGCCGAACTTCTCGAACCCGAACATCCAGGTGTTCGCTCAACTCTAGTTTCTAGCCCTTGTTTTATGTTCCAAAAGTGCTCTTGGATACAAATTTTAAATTTCCTAGTTGTTCTTCCTACGTACTAGAGGCCACAAGGACACTCCAGTACATAGATAACACCTGTATTTTCACATGTAATGTTTACAGAAACCTTGAAGGACTGTTTTTTCTTTGAATATACTATTTGCATCGTTCTTACTCTATCCTTATTCCTTCTATTCTTGCAAGGCAAACAGAAACCACACCAAGTGAAACTATTTCTTCTTTTTTTATTATCTGGTTTACAATCCGCGCTATGCACCAAATGTTGTCGGAGGTCGGGTGCCTTTCTAAAAATGACTGGGGGGTATTTTGGGAGAACACTCCCCAAAACGGGCTCATTTTGCAGAACTCCCCAATTTTTTTTAAGCACATTTGTCATTTTCCCCGCATTAGTATTAAACTGGGTTATAAACTAAATCTAAAATCACTATTCCTTTTGGTATTTCCAGCAGTCTTAACTGCTGTCACCTCTTTTTGACATATATTTAGAGCCTCTTCATTATATCCTTTTTCCAAGAAACATTCTTTTATAGTCTCACTTTGCTCACAAAAGTCTTTGTAATCTGTACAATTACGGCAAATTCTTTTGAATTGTCCCTTCGGAATATACTTAAGCCATGGAATAAAATAACAACTTGAAGTGTCAATATAGGCATTTACATCAGTGGTTTTGAAGAAGGTCTTGGTCTTAAAACGGCCCTCCTCTAGATAGATTGTAAAATCGAGTAAATCTACAGAGGTATCACTTATGTTGCTAGTGAATTTGAGGTTACACTCATTCACATTTAGTCCCACAATAAACTCCTCTAATCCCCGCCTACTTCCTTTCCACACCAACAATCGTCAATATAACGATGCCAAGTCATCAATTCTCCTTTTTCTGTTTTCCTTTTGAGTACCGGGATATTATTCTCTCTCTCCCAGTACACCATAAAAAGATTGGCGAAACTGGGGGAAAATTTCGCCCCCATTGCTGTCCCGGTGCACTGGAGGTAATATGTATCTTCGTATACATAATAATTGTGACAAAGGCAAAAGTTTATGCAATCAAGGATAAATGCCCTATGGGCCAGACTCATATCGGGGTCTAATTCCAGAGCCTCCTAAACTCCCCTGAGACCGAACGTCTTAGGAATAATGGTATATAACAAAGCCACATCAATAGTAGCCAGCAATACATCCTCACTCGCGGGGCCAAAGTTCTCCAGCAGTCGATTCACGGCACCAGAATACCTCAGGTACGATGGACTGTGGAATGTAGTCCAATCATCCTGGGCTGAAATACCAGTTCACAGGTGCCAGAAGTTGGTTGACTCCATGCAACACAGATGTCCAGCAGTTCTCAGAAGCAGATGTTATACAACTAAATATTAGTGAAGTGATTCAAAGGAAAGCAAAATCTTCAGTCATTTTTCAGTTTATACAGTGAATGTTTGAGTTTGTAAAGAAGAATACACTGCTATTCTGCTACAGTCTAATAATCACTTTTTTTAGAGGACCAACACATATTTGATATATTTTTCTTCATGTTTTGATTTGGAATAGAATGTGTAGTGTTCCCAATGCATTTGTGTGTATGGAAATAAAAGCTATTAGAAGGATTGTGAGCTTTTTACATTTTTAAACACACTGCTATTATTTTGAACACAACTGTATATATATATATATATATATATATATATATACATATATATATATATATATTGTTTTATGACCATTTTTGTTGTTGGTATCATTGGGGCTCATGTTTATTAGTACTTTAAATAATATTTTAGATGTGACAATAATAAAGGTAAATTTTTGAGACTTTATTGATCATATAGGGTTAGACCCCAAGTATTATTTCCTTGGATGGGCCCAAAGAACTGGAATTTGACGTTGATCCTAAAATCTCCAAAAGGATTAACAAGGATATAAAAAAAATATATATACAATAGTAGTGAAAATAGAGTAAAAAAAAAAACCTTTATACATAAATTATATAACTGCAAATTCGACATTTATTGAATATTTGGCTCACATAAAAAATCCATTACTGCAGGTATGCACCCCTTAATATCACAAAATGAATCAGTCTGACTCATCCGATAAGTACTTATGTCGACCTAATTTTGAGACCTTTTGTTGTCTCTCTCCCGTCTTATGTCTGGGATTCCATGGAGGTCATCAAGAGAGTGGATGCCCTCCATGTGGAGGGAGATGTGTTATTGGCCAGCTTGGACAGTGAGGCCCTTTATAATACTATACCACATGGGAGGGGATGTGAGGTTGTCTCAATGTTCTAATAGCAGGGAGGCACACATTTATGGTGACATAATTCATTCTAGAACACAACTCGTTTCTCTTTAATAACAAGGTTTATCACCAGGTGAAGGAGGTTGCTATGGGGAGCCCATGTGCCCCTACGTTCACAAACCTTTACCTGGGTGGTTGGGAAAGAGAAGTTGTGTTTGGTGATGAAATGGGAGATTTTGCATCATAGATAATCTTATGTCTTCTCGATGATATACTAATTCTCTGGAAAGTGGCTCCATCAAAGGAAGAAAAACCTTCTCAAGTACCACTACTGGCTGCTTCTATAGCATCAGATCGTTTAGAAACTGTCGTTCTGTAGTGATATTAAGGCTAACCATTTTCAGGGGATTGAAATTATTCAACCCTCTCCAAGAGGGGGTAATTTTGATAATCGAGTACTACAGAAGGAGGCACAGTGGACATTTCAGCTCCATACTGTTCAACCGAATGGCCTTAATGATCATATTTCCTATCTATGTTTTCTGTAGTGTTAACATAATTGGCCTTGTCTACTGTACTCTACTTATTATTTATTTTTCATTGATCATATTTCGCAAAATCAATTTTGTGCATTATCTCAATTATCATTTATTGTGATGATTTTCTGATATTTATTATTAATTGAGATCAATTTGTCATAGGAAGCCAACATATAGTACCAGTGTGTCTGTGTCTCCCCGTGTATATAATCATGTTTATTGGGGTCATTATTGGGTTATTATTAATCCTTGGTATTTATTTTGTTTGTTGTGCTTTGGTCACAACATTATATCTTTTCTCTTTTGAGAGATAATATAAATCTTGTGTTGTCCCAGCTTTTTCTAATCCTCTAGTAATTTCTATTTCTAAATTCACCACTGTATCCCTGCATTACCTGGGAGCGCTGTCTCCTAGCGGACCTCCCCGCTTACATGACAGCATAAGATCTCATACAGGGCATGTGATCTCTTAGTGAGATGCGCAATGGATCTGGATGACTGTGGGGGCGGTCCACCTCTGACGTGTGGGGATAGGTGGAGCTATCACATTCAAATATCCCGGGTTTTGGTAGCCGTTTCACAGCCATCATAGAGCCACAATGCAGTCCCTGTGAGAGAGGGGCAGTGCTCTCCTAATGACTACTTACACTTAAGAATTATTAGGTTACAGCTCTGGCTCCTGATGAGACATTGTATTAGGTGTAGAAACGCGTTGAGCTGCAATCATGTGCTGAAGTGTAGCCTTTTAAAGTAAATAGGGCATGTTGTTACATTATAGGTACATGTCATTGAGATGACTGTTGTAGCGATCCACCAGCTGCATGAATAGCAGTGTGAGGGGTGAATCGCTGTTTGCTCTCATTACTAATAAGACAGTGGAGGGCACGTTATGTATAGTAACAGCATCTGAAATAGTTTCTATATTATTGTGGTCTTGGTATATTTGAGCTCACACTAGAATAAGCTGAGCTGCTTATCTCCAGTTACCAGAACCATCACACGACTGCTGACTCCATACGCTTGGTGAAAACAAAATAAAATAGCATTTCCAGTTGAAAGTAAATTTACGAGTCACAGCATTCAGTGTGTATTAATCAAAGGGTTTCTCATTTACCTTTTCCTACCTTGATATAGTATTAAATACTTTTTGTTTTGGTCCTTTTTAGCATTTTCCCTCTTTTTGTGATTAATTTATTGAATATTTCCTGCTGAGATTTTTTTATTTCCTTATTCCTCAGACTGTATATGATGGGGTTGATGAATGGAGTAAATACAGTATACAGCAGAGATAGGAGTTTACTACTATTCAGGGTTTGTCCTTCTTTTGGGAAAACGTAAACACTCAGTAGAGTAACAAAGAATATGATGACTACAGTGAGGTGGGAGCTACAGGTGGAGAAGGCTTTCTGTCTACTGATTCTGGACTGAAACCGCAAGATGGTGACAATAATATTAGTATAAGATATGATAATTATTGTTATTGGGCACATGAGTGCAGGAAAGCTCAGTATATAGTTCACTAACTCCATAGTATACACCCCAGAACAGGCAATTTTCATTAAGGGAACTTGATCACAGTAAAAATGGTCAATGACATTTGGTCCACAAAACGTCAGCTTTGATGTAAATATTGTTGCAATAAATGCCAAAAAGAAACTTAACACCCAACACATGGCGGCCAATGTCACACAGCGTTTTTTTGTCATGATAGAAGAATAGAGGAGGGGATTACAGATGGCCACATATCTGTCATAAGACATCACCGTGAGAAGAAGACATTCAGATGTTTCTGTAGTACTAAAAACATAAAATTGTGTCATGCAACTAATAACGGTAATGGTCGCCCCATTATTCAGTAAGATGTGGAGCATGCTGGGGACAATATTTGCAGTTAAGAAGATATCAGTAACAGACAGCTGTGAGATGAAGAAGTACATTGGGGCATGGAGGTTCTTGCTGGTGGACACCAGGGTGATGATCAGGAGATTCCCACATATTGTCCCACAATATATCATCAGGATAAGACAGATTAAGTAAATTCTTAAATAACGGCTGCTTTGAAATCCTACAATGAAAAACTCAGTGACCGTAGTCATGTTCTTCTCCTGCATAAATAACAATAAAAGTGTTAGGAATTAGTTGTCTGATTATCGACCAGAACAAGTAAATCATTTAATGCATTTGTCATGATATTTTATAGGAGTAAACATTAAAGGGGTTGTCCCATTGTAAGCACATCCTCTATACATGGGGTAGGTGATAAGCACCGTATCTTCAAGGGTCCAAACTATCTCAGAAATAGAGGTCTTGGGTTCTCCGATTGAATGGAGTGATGGTCACTCCACTAAACTGTGGGACTGCCAGAGACAGCTAAGTAAAAGAGCTTGGTTGTCTATGACAGCCCCATATATTGTGATAATGTAGAAACCATCATTATATTCAAGGAACACTGGGCCTGCATTATTGTCATCGCTGATGACCACAGTAGTTAGACCCCAACCAACCAGACACATCTTGTGGATATGTTGTAAGGGTTTGTAATGGGACAATGTGGTCCTCAGCTGTATTAATGTGCCTTTTTTTTTTTAAAGCAAAAAATAAACTAAAATAAAATGAATTACCCACCTTATCCACTTCCACATGCAGAGAAAGACACTCCTCTCTTACTTTGAAAGAAACTTTGAAAGAAAATAAGTAAGAGGCACACTCTGATTTGGGTCAATATATTAATTTATTTGTATATATAGTGAATGTTAGATGTATTAAAATAATGTTCAATAAGGTATCGTGTTGGGGGATTGAGTTAACTGTCCTTTTTGATGGACTGAAATAATGGATGTAGAGATGAGTGGGTTATTATTAAGTGGTCACCAGCTGGTATTCAGAATGTTATAGAAATAAAATGTATATGAATATATATAAATATAAAATGATGCGCTAGAAAAATGAAGACGGTAAAAAAATAAGTAAGGTAGTTGTCCTTATGAGTAGAATCGTCTTTTAATGAAATAATAATCTCAGAATAATAAGTTTTGCTCCTTATATAGGGTAGTCTTATTCTTTTATGATGATATTCTCTAGATAGGAGGTAAATAAATAAATAAATATTGCATCTTGTGACTCCATTTATATGATCCGTGCTATTAAGTGGAGTGTACGTAATGCACCTTAATGTAATAGATCAGTTAAGTTTCATAGAGCCGCAAGCATGTACATTAATATATTGTAGCAATAAAATGATGTGATGCTTCTCATGCAGGTGCTGTGGGAGGAAGGGGTGCTCTGTGCCTGAGTGCGGCGTCCCGCACTTTCTCTGGCTACAGAGGTCACTTACCCTTCACCCGGCGCTGCTGTCTTCAGTCCTCTGGCGGTGATCTGTTCTCCCTGGGCGGCTGTCTTGGATCCAGGAGTCGGTGGTGTGACTCGTGTTGCTAGGGATGCCGGGAGGTGTGGTTCGCGCGTCTGTAGGGTGACGTAGGCTGTCACGTGATCGTGGTCTTTCCCGGCTTGAATTGAATGGTCCCGGCTTATTCTGGGTAATCCTCTAGCTCCGTTACGAGTGACACTCCTCTCTTGATACTGAAGGACCTGTGTGATGACATCACCTTGCGCTCCCAGCATGATCGCTGGGAGCACATGATGACGTCATCACATTTGGGATGCAGGTCCTACGGCAGGTCCTTCAGCATTAGGAGAGGAGGGACTGCCTCTATGTGTGAAAGTGGATGAGGCAATTTTTTTTTACCCTCTTAACGGCCACAGTGATATATTGTTGTGGATGCAGTGTGACATCCAGTATACTTTTATATTATCCAGTATATTTTAACATTTCACTGGTCCCAGTCCCCACAGTAGTTCCACCATCAGCTGCATAACAACCACCCAGCCCTGTCTCCTTATTGTCTCTAGGAGCAGAGGCTGCAGTTAACAGTCGCAACCATGCCTACAAAGAATATGTCTTTTCTTGGTTCTGAAACTATAGGAGGCGGATTCTGAGCTGCCGCTATCACAAGTAGTGATGAGCGGGAGGTACCATATTCGATTTCGCGATATTTCGCGAATATTCGTGTTATATTCGTCGAATATTCGTAATTATTCCAATTATCGCGAATAATATGTGATTTAATTAATCACGTATTGCGATTTTTTCTTTTGATAGTATAAGGCAACGTTCCTATGCTAATTGACTATGGCTAGGCTAATATGTGTATTTTACGAAATTTCGTAATATTGCTCTAACTTCGTCTTTTAGAATATTCGTTATATTGCTCTAACTTCGTCTTTTAGAACATTACGAATATTCTAAAAGACGAAGTTAGAGCAATATTAACAATATACGTAAAAAGTTGAAATCGCAATGCGATTAATATAACTCGAAGTAATCGCATGGCGATTTCAACTTAGCACTGCTATATTCCATATTAGGCTAGAATTAACGAATATGGAATATAGCAGTGTTAAGTTGAAATCGCACTCCGATTAATTCAAGTTATAATAATCGAATTGTGATTTCAACTTAGTACTGCTATATTCCATATTCGTTAATTCTAGCCTAATATGGAATATAGCAGCGCTAAGTTGAAATCGCCATGCGATTACTTCGAGTTATATTAATCGCATTGCGATTTCAACTTTTTACGTATATATTTTTAATATTGCTCTAACTTTGTCTTTTAGAATATTCGTAATATTCTAAAAGACGAAGTTAGAGCAATATAACGAATATTCTAAAAGACGAAGTTAGAGCAATATTACGAATATTCTAAAAGACGAAGTTAGAGCAATATTACGAATATTCTAAAAGACGAAGTTAGAGCAATATTACGAAATTTCGTAAAATACCCATATAGATTGTCATTTAGCTAATATAGAATATAGCAGTGCTAAGTTGAAATCGCAATCCGATTAATTCAAGGTATAATAATCGAATTGCGATTTCAACTTAACACTGCTATATATGAAATATAGCAGTTAAGTTGAAATCCCAATTCGATTATTATAACTTGAATTAATCAAATTGCGATTTCAACGTAATTCTCAAATCCGACAGTACATTCTAGTATATGGAGACGTTCCCATGGTGATGTGGACGCTCCATGAGCACGGAAGTCGGCAGAAGCGGCAACGGGCACTGACTGGAGCAGCTAAGAAGCCAGGAATCCAATGGACAGGTAAGAACAACTTTAGCGAAGTGGGAAAGAAAAAAATATAACAATAAAAAAATAATAATATGAATATTCGATTTCGCGAATATATAGAACTATATTCTAAATATTCGCGAAATCTCAAAATTGCGATATTCGAGAAAAAAATTTGCAATTCGAATATTCGCGCTCAACACTAATCACAAGTGGACTTTAAAAGTCTCTTCAAGAAAATCTCTTGTGGTTATGAACTTCTGGTCTTCGCTTCAGTGATTCGTTTTCATTCAGACTCATTGAGACTACTGTAACTGATAGTAAAATATTAAACTGAAGATTAGAAGATTGACTGAGGAATAATCTATTCTGACTGGGACTTAGGGCCTTACACACTGCATATGGTGAGTGTTCTGAAGATAGGGAACAGTGCTTGGAAGAGGAGACTCTTCCAGACTACTGGAGAAACCACAAGAAGACCACACCTTACCATCCCTTCCAGAGAGCAGCAACACATGGTGACACCTCAACTGTGTCCGGGGAAAAAAGCACATAGCATTGGGGCCACCCAAAACCTAGCCACTGCAATTGCTACAATGAAGGCTTCAGAGGAGATGCAGTAGAGGAGCATTGCCTTGGTGGCGTAGATGTGAAAACATCTGTTTGAGCAGATGAAGAGTAGAGCTGTCCCAAACTATTCGCCGGTGAACAGTTCCCGGCAAACATCGCTTGTTCCCCACGGCGGGCGAACATACAAACATATGCAATGTTCGGTCCGCCCCCTATTTGTCATCATTGAGCAAACCTTGACCCTGTACCTCACAGTCAGCAGACACATTCTATCCAATCAGCATACCCTCCCTCTCAGACCCTCCCACCTCCTATAAAAAAGCAAGGACAGCAGCCCTCCTAGATTCATTCTGAAGCTGCAGTGTTAGTTAGAGCAGCGAGAGTGCTGCTGCTGCTGATTTAATAGAGAAATCGATAGCTAGGCCAGTGTTCTGTGTCCTCTCCAGTCCTCAAAGACTCATCTGTCATAGTTTGGTCTGTCACTGTGAAGCGAGCGTAACCCTTACACTACCTGATCGATACAACATCATACCTGGTGTTTTAAAGCACGTTATTCCAAACAATTTAGGAATGTTAGGTGATTTATGCCCTTTATGGATTAAAACCCGACTCTGCGTCAACTACGTAATTTTCCATGGGAGTTTTGCCATGGATCCCCCTCCGGCATGCCACAGTCCAGGTGTTGGTCCCCTTGAAACAACTTTTCCATCACTATTGTGGCCAGAAAGAGTCCCTGTGGGTTTTAAAATTCACCTACCTATTGAAGTCTATGGCGGTTCGTCAGGTTCGCCCGTTTGCGAACATTTGTTGAAATCGCGTTCGTCGTCCGCGACAATTTTATGTTCGCGATGAAGAGGAGCACTGTTTGCTGCCTTCATGCAGGCTCAATCAAGTCATGTGATATCCAATGTCAGGACTGGCCTGGCTACCCACCAAGCCCTGTAGAGCAAGGGCAACCAGTGTCCAGCACACAGCCACTTTCTGCCTGCACACTGCACAGCAACATCACAAGTCATTACAGACAGTCAGTGTAGACTAATTAAATTAACCAAATAAGGCTGTTCTCATGCCACTGGCATGCTCTGCTCTAATCCTCTGTCAGAAGTTTCTTCAGATTTGAAAGAGAGATTAGCACGACATTCAGCACTAAGCTGCCTGTTAAAATGACAGACACCTCATTAGGACCCATGATAGATGACTATTACTATTTAAATTACATACCACACTACCAAACATACAGGAGAATACAGAACTTCATACTTCTTACATCCTCTGATATAGGTGTTCTCTTTTATCATCTTGTCCATTCAGACCAGACTGTCATTATGAAATCTTTCAGCCACATTCCATCTCTGAAGATTTTGACAAACAGACATTTTTGGTCCCTACTTTTCTATCATCATCCCCACTTTTTAACCCACCCATCCTGCCACCCCTCCATACTGTGCACGCTGTGCTCCCCAATACTATACTGCAGAAACAGATAGTCCCCTTGAAAATATCAGTACTCCACAGACCCCCAGTGCCTCCTTTAATAATTATGGATACACAGTGCATTCAAAAAAATTGTGCCCAGCAAATACTGCCCCTGACAATAAAAGTGCTGTAAACATTGTGTCCCCCCAAAATAATAGTTGTAAACTGATACTATGCCAGAGTGCCCACAGCAACAGTACTCCCACCAATAGTAAAAATCCTCTCGCAGAGCACCCTTAGTGGTAATAGTGCCCCTACAGTGCCCCAAATAGTTTCAATTGGTCCCCCATTAATAATAAAGCCCCAGATAATGCCCCCAGTAGTAAAAATTTCCAATAATAGAGACCTCAGTAGACCCATTTTCCCCATAGTCCCTCCACCCTCCATTGTGGCCCAACAATATGCTGTCAAAGAAACATAAAAACACAAATACTTGCCCTTCATACTGCTGTCAGTGATGCAGGTCTGTGATCCGATCTGTATCTTGCTTGGGCTTAAGCCTTGCAATGATGAGGTCATTGTGCCGTCTGTTCTGGCCTCTGATAGGCTACAGGCACTAGGGCTAAAGCCTATCAAATTGGCACAAGTAGAGTTTCTACACTTTTTTTTCCAACTTGCTTGAAAATTGGGCTTTATGGGGAAGGCTTAGATGTTTTGCACCAGAATTGCACCACAATTCTGGTATAAAATTCTGCCTCAAAGTAAGCCAACCAATAGTAGTTATAGAGGCAGTGTCTATCCCTGCGCCACATTTATCAACCACCCCGGACACCTCTGATATATCCAGTGCATGTCCAGACAGCCAGTCTAAACATACTCCATTGATAGGAGTAGTAAACCTGGGCCAATGTGTGTGTTTACAGCTCGCCATTCACTGATACGAGGTCAAACCTGCTAGTAACTCAATATCAGACAAAAAATGCAGGAAAGTGGTAAATATACGTTGGATGTCCAGTAAAGCATAAATTTGGATTAATTAAAATGTTTATTAGTAGAGAATTAATAGTTTTGAGTGAATATTCAAGGAAAATTTGATTTGCTGCAAAGCCAAATTTCCTTGTGCTTCGTGGTAACAAATCGATTTCCCCTAAAAAAATGTAAAAAAAAAATAAAAAATTAATTCATCAGTTTGAGCACAAAGAGCCGGCTGTAGCCATCTTGATTGAAGTTTTCGTGCAAAATCCCATGCGTCGTGACGGCAGATGTGGTGATGCCATCACGGGCCACGTGAGATTTCACACCAGATCTTCAATCATGAAGGCGGTAGCCAGCTCTTTGCAATTAAATGGATGAAGTAAGTACGATTTTATTTATTTTATTATACCCTTTAACCCCTTCCCGACATATGACATAATAGCACGTCATAGTGGGAAGTGACTTCCCACAATTTGACATACTAGTATGTCATGCTGATTGCCGGGCACGGGAGTGGTGTGCATCCAATCAGTACAGGAGCCAGGCAGTCACTGATAGCCGGGCCCCTGATGTATCCGCTGGCATTGCTGTAAATGCTGATGCCAACAAATTAACATCTTCTATGTCACGGTCATCACTGGTGAAGGTATTTGCAGTCAATCAGGGTTCCATCCTGTCCCTGCTCTGCAGTTCTGGGGACTCGATGGGTGAGAAGACAGCCTGATGCCTTGTAGAGACATCGGGACATGCCATCTATGGAAGCCTAGGAGATCCAACCCCAACTCATTGTTATACGCTAACAGGCAATGCATTACAATACAGATGTATATAATGCATTGTAGAGGGGATCATACCCTTAAAAGTTGAAGTCTCAGAGTGGACAAAATTTAAGTAAAACAAAGAAAAAAAAAAGTGATTTTATTAATAATAAAAAAGCCCCTTTCCGTTAAAGTTATAAAGAAAAAAAATAAAATAAATCCAATTATTAGGTAACACTGTGTCCATAACGGTCATCTCTATAAAAATATCACATAATCTACCCCATTAAACACCAAGATTTTTTTTTAAATGTGCAACACCAAGGGTTAAAAAAGTCATATGTACCCCATAATAGTACCAATAAAACCGTCACCTTATCCTGAAAAAAATTTGCCCCTGCAAAAGACATTTGGGCAAAAAATATCACAGTCAGAAGGAGACACTAAAATATGATTTTTTGGTTTTAAAAATGCTTTCATTGTCTTAAAGTGAAATAAATTTAAAAAGTATACATATTAAGTATTGCTGCATCCGTAACAATCTGCTCTATAAAAATTTCACCTACCCAGGTGAACGTCCGAAAAATAAAAACTGTGCCAAAACAACTAATACAGTTATTTTGAGCCAACAAAAATTATATGTACCACAAAATAGTATCAATAAAATTGTCACCTTATCCCGTAGTTTCCAAAATGGGGTAAATTTTTGGGAGATACTACTGTAGGGTCCATCTGGGGGGCTTCAAATGGGACATAGTGTCTAAAAGCCAGACCATAAAAATCTGCCTTGCAAAAACCATATGACACTCCGTTCCTTTGTTTCCCTGCTGTGCACCCATACAGCCGTTTACAACCACATGTGGGTTGTTTATGTATACTGTAGAATCAGGGTAATGGATTTTGAGTTTTGTTTGGCTGTTAACCCTTAATATGCTACAGAAAAAAATGGATTGAAATAAAAAATCAGTTTTAATCTCCATTTTCCTTTAATTCTTGAGGAATACTTCAAGGGTTAACAAAGTCTTTAAAATCAGTTTTGAATAACTTGAGGGGTGTAGTTTCTACAATGGGGTCATTTATGGGTGGTTTTCACTACATAAGCCCCACAAAGTGACTTTATAACTGAACTGGGCATTAAAAAGTGTTTTTGGAAATGTTCTTAAATAATTGCTTCAAAAATTCTAAGCCTTCTAACATTCAAAAAAATAATAATTAAAAATTTTCAAAATAATGTAATTTTCCCCCCCAAATTTCTGTAAAATGTAGATATTTTTCATAAATAAAGATGAAATATATCAACTCACTTTTACCACTATGATGAAGTACAATGTGCAACCATAAAACAATCTCAGAAGTAAAAGCGTTCCAAAGTTATTTCCACATAAATTGACACATGTCAGATTTACAAAAATGTTCTGGGCAGGAAGGTGAAAACAGGCCTGGGCTAGAAGGCGTTAATATTAAACTAAGATGCCATGATCAGCTATGAACGGGGCATCTGAGGGGCACAATGACGGGAAGCTGTGCAATCGCCGCTCCCTGTCATCTCACCCACTACTTACAAAGAAATGCGCTTCGAATGGCCAAACAGGGAGGAAGCGTCTAGCCTGAGCTCCTGCAATCTAAAGTCTATCTCAGACATCCTGACCCCTGCAAAGGCTACAGGACTTCATAAACCTTCCAGTCAGTCAAACACTGTCTACTGGATCATTTTGAGCCCTTTTGGAGACCTATCCGACCCTAGAAGCAGTTTTTTCATCTGCGGCCTAGACGGAGAGCGGATCCTCGGACTCTACTCCAGTCAAAATGTACTCAGCGCCTCGCGCCAAACCTCCTTCCATGACCATCTGCAGTAGGAATACTTCGATACGAGGAGGAATCCTTTGCCGGTAAGAAGATCTTACCCTTCCCGTCCCTCTAGCCCAAGCACCGCACGGTCCTCCGGGTCATATCAGACGCAAGGGTTAACAACCCAAACTAACAATCGCTACAACCCTCTAAAACCGCAGGGCAGAAAAAGACCCCCTCGGCCCCCTCCTTATCTAAGGATCGGGCAATACACCGATAGCAACGTTTTCCTACCTGGCTTGACCGGAAGACCATTACACCGCCAGAGAGATCGCAACACGGCCCGTGTGAACTTAGAGACGCGACACTGCAGTGGCTGGAGCAAGCACGCTTCCATTTAACTCTCCCTAAGAGCTTTATCGCAAAGGATACCTGAGAGACTCTGATTTAATCGATATATCAGACTTGTTCAAGACACTGCATCCTCAGAACTATTTCTGATTAAACAGTTCTTTATACCGATCGGCTGCAACAAAGTTCAGATCTTCACCCTCCTTTGCAGCCCCTCCCCCTCCCTCACCTTAATATTACAAGCTGGGACATTTAAAAGTAGGTTACCTACAATTTTTTTAGGACCTTCACAAGAAGATCTACCTCTATTTAAACGTTTTCTTAAAGGGCCAGTGATCCTTTTTTTTTTTTTTTTTTTAAGTAGTTAGCTACGCTAGGAAAACCTAAGAAGTTTATGCGTTCCTATCTACAAAGCTTCCTATAGCCCAGTTTTACATTTACCTTTAATTGGCCTTCTTAGAAGCCTCTACTCAGTCACCTATGGACTTTTATTCTTCCAACCAGTGAAGGCTCTGACATGTTATAACCAGTAATTCTACCTGCATGCTATAGACGCAGGTGATACTTCACTACATTGCGGTTTCAGATCAAAAGCATCTATGGTAAAAGTAGGAAGATACAGAGGCACTTGCCAAGAATATCAAGGCCAATCAAATTTTGCACTGTCACATTATAAGGCAAATCATTTCTACTGGGGGGCATTATGGTGGGCTTTATTACTCCCCCATGGTATGACCCCCTAGTAGCAGCACCGCCTCTCCCTGCTCGGCTATCCCTCTGCCCCTTCTCCAAATCCTTATTATGAAATCTTTCTCATTAGGATAAAACGCAACATCAGCTCCGTCGAGCCCCCGGCCAAAGTGTGGAAGTGGCGTCCGAGATCCCCAAGGGTCAAGTCAAGTAATTGTAAGTTTTCATGTGAAATATGTTTGTTATACACATATAGCCTACACTGTGCCCGACAATATACAGTATAGCGCTACACTGTGCCCCACAATGTACAGTATACCGCTACACTGTGTAGTCTGTTCTATAAGTACCATTGTTTTGTGGCGGCGGACAGAAAATAATCTGAAAGTGCCCCTCCCGAGACCAGGCTCTGGATCCGCCACTGACTGTCAGATGCACTAAACCCAGTATTAGAGGAACTGTCCAAGATTAAAAGAGACATGAGACAGATTGGCAGCAGAGTTGAAGCTCTTGAAACCACCCAAACAGCTCTCGCTAACTATATTAGACAAGCTTCTGACACCTTCTCAAAATATCAACAGCACAATAATTACCTTCACGACTACATAGAAGATCAAGATAATAGAGGCAGAAGAAATAATATCCGCTTCAGAGGAATTCCTGAAACTGTAGCCAATGAAGCAGTACCAAAGGCAGTTGAAGAAATATGCAAATCTCTGTTAGATAATAACATGCCGGATCCCATAATCATAGAAAGAGCACATAGAGCACTACGCCCCAAACCGAAACCTGGTGAGCCTCCAAGAGATGTTATCTGTAAATTCCTGAACTTTGCACAGAAAGAGACAATAATGAAAAAAGCAAGAGAAATGGAGCGTATTGAATACGAAGAATCAACAATCCTACTCTTTCAGGACTTAGCGCCAGCAACCCTAAACAAAAGTCGCATATTAAAACCTCTAATAGATTATTTAAGACACAAGAGAATTGCCTTTCGTTGGCTTTTCCCCTTCGGTATGCTAATAACATGGAGAGAAAAAAGATACACCATTAGAACACCAAAAGACCTGCCAGATGTCCTTGCTGCCTTAGAAATAGAGGACATAGACATCCCAGACTGGTCCATCGCTACAGATGTCCTCATCCCCTCAGAGATCCCACCTCCTATGACCTGGGAAACGGTGCTCTCAAGTTAAGCTCTGAAGAATAAGAAAAGGCAAGGGAAGATGACACCAAGACGTCTCATCACTGAAGATGACTGAAGTAGCTTTTGTCTGATGTTCTAGAGTATTATTTTTCCTCTTTAAGAGGATCTCCTAGAGAACTAGCTTTCTCCACCTCCCTCACACTGTGAAGGCGGAACGTTAGAGGCTTTGCTGTGGTTCTGCAGCATGGGCCCCCATCCTTTCCTTCCCTCCCTTATCCTCCCCTTCCCCCTCCCCTCTTCCCCTCCCCTCTCACCTCTCCTTCCGATCCTAGCTCCGATTCAAGGTATTGATGTAGTCAACGCTATCTGTTGTTTTGGGTTGGACGCCCATGCTGCACGCCCATGCTTGGACTAGCCCTCGTTGGTCATCTTCTGATGGCCTGCTTCACCTGTTATTAATACTATGCTTTGATTACAAGATTAGTATAGAAACTCTTTAAACATCACCTGTGTCATACATTTCATGTATGAACCAAAATTTGAAGTATAACATGGTATACTGTTGTATGTTTAGGTCTCTCTTATTACAGACCTTCATTTTGTTATATGTTCTTATTCATTTTCACTCTAAAGACACAACCTTTGTGGAACTGTTGTCAGTTACACTGTGTTTTGATAACCTTTGTTTTGTCTTTTACTCATTTAGATTGGTCCCATCTCCCTTTCACCTTCCTTCTCCTCCTTCATCAAAAGTACCACTATGTGAAGTTAGACATCTCAACATATTTTATGGGAACCTCCGGAACTTATCTCCAGTGAGTAAATCAGCAGCACAAGTCCACACACATAACCTTCCTCATGGCAGAACTTAAAATTGCCACCTATAATGTCAGAGGCTTCAAATCCCCAGTAAAGAGAAGCCAAATCATTAACAAACTTAACAAAGAAAAAGTCAATATAATACTTTTGCAAGAAACCCATTTCAAACATGAGAAAACACCAGAGCTATCTAGAACCAAATACAACCTTTGGTTTCACAGTACGTCAGCCTCCTCTAGTAAATCTGGCACCAGTATAGGGATTCATAGGAATACAGACTTCCTACATATAAATACCATGTCAGACACAGAAGGGAGAGTTATCATGGTGAAAGGCAGAATTAATTCCCAATTATATACTCTATTAAACATTTATGCCCCCAATACAGCCCCAAAAAAATGGTTTGACAAATTTTGGCTAGAATTTGAATCTTTCAGAGAGGGGTCAGTAATAGGAGCAGGTGATCTTAACCTTACTCTTAACCCGCGGGTTGACTCTTCAACAGGAAAATCAGCTGTCTCAAATAAAGCTTTAAATTCTATTAAAAGATCCTTACACAAAAGTTCTCTGGTGGATGTGTGGAGAGCACTTAATCTGAAAGAAAGAGATTTCACCCATTTTTCAGACCCTCATAACTCATACCAGAGACTGGATTATATATTTTTCCCCACTACTAATCTACACATGTGTTTAGAAGTTAAAATAGGCCCCCTTATACACTCAGACCATGCTCCAGTGTTTCTCACGTTTAAACCCCTCATTACATCTCCCAAATGTTTCAGTTGACATTTGAACAAGACACTGCTTAGCTCGACTGATATAAAATTGGCCATAAACAATAAATTAAAAGAATACTTTATATGTAATAACCAAGGAGAGACTTCCTCACAATTTGTGTGGGAAGCCCATAAAGCAGTAGTTAGGGGTGAATTTATTTCACACGCTTCCAATTTAAAAAAAGAAAGACAAAAAAACTGAAGATTTCTAAGCTAAAATGTTCACATAAACGCCTAAAAAAAAGAGATATACTAGACAAGCTTAATACAGCCAGAGAAGAATTGAAAACTCATCTTAATGCACAATCGGCTAAACTATATATGGCTATAAAGCAAAAGTTCTTTGCTCATGGCAATAGACCTACAAAATTCATGCTGGCTTTACTGCGCCAATGCAAACGTAAATCTAGAATCTCTACCATTAGGTCAAGTGGAAAACAACTTCTTAGGGATGACACTTCGATTGCTCAGGCTTTCCATGACTTCTACTCAAATCTCTACAACATTAATACGGCAGATTCAGAAGAGGTAAAAATTAAAAAAAATAATTACACCTACATCTTCCTTCTATTAGTATAGAACAGGCAAGCCGATTATGTGCACTAATATCGGAGAAAGAGGTCTTGGAAACCCTGAAATCAATTGCCAAAGGGAAGTCACCAGGTCCTGATGGCCTCCCAGCTTTATACTACACAACCTTCAAAGATATACTAGCTCCTCACATGGCCCAAGTCTTTAATACTGCATTAAAAAAAACTCCTTTCACTCCCCAAACTCATATTACACTAATCCCCAAACCACAAAAAGACCCAACTCTCTGCTCAAGCTATAGGCCTATCTCCTTATTAAATCTGGATCTTAAAATCTATGCCAGAATCCTGTCAGCTAGGATAAAACCCCTACTCCAAGATTTAATTCATCCAGATCAATCAGGATTCGTCCCAGGTAGGGAAGGGAAAGCTGGTACGTACAAAATTATCAATGCTATCGTTTTAGCCAAATGTCGGAAAACCCCCATTGTACTGCTCGGGACAGATGCAGAAAAAGCATTTGATAGAGTGGCCTGGCCCTTTATCATTAACACTTGCACTGTGAATGTTTACATGGTGCGTTCAATAAAAACATGGTAACATTTAATTCTTTGTGTGTTATTAGTTTAAGCAGACTGTGATTGTCTATTGTTGTGACTTAGATGAAGATCAGATCACATTTTATGACCAATTTGTGCAGAAATCCATATCATTCCAAAGGGTTCACATACTTTTTCTTGCAACTGTATATGATCTGTTCACATGTATAAC
Organism: Bufo gargarizans; assembly: GCF_014858855.1. Lineage (NCBI taxonomy): Eukaryota > Metazoa > Chordata > Amphibia > Anura > Bufonidae > Bufo > Bufo gargarizans. The sequence continues at coordinate 9,924,601 of NC_058081.1, read as the reverse complement.
TGCTTGAGAAAGGCTCTAGTGTTGAGCCAAAATGTTGCATATCCACACGGGTGAATAAAAGCATTTTTTCCTATCTATCTATTTTTAAATGTATATAATCCAGCAATTTTCACACTCGCCTCTAGATCAAATAATGGATCTTGATTTCATGCTCTCTACAGGTAACAGCTGTTTTCATTATCACCACAGGCAGAATTACAATGACGAGTAACACCTCTGTATAGATAACAAAGGATCCATCACTCAGAATAGGCAATATCCCAGCTTATCTGCTCCCTCCTGAACTCTGCACAGGTCACACAACATCCTTAGAAAACTCTCCCATAGAGGTCAATAGGGTCATCTCCTGTCCATTGTGTCTGTGGCCCATGTTGGTGCTCTGAGGAAGTCTTAACATGTTTTAAGTCTAGAGACCAGTGCAGGATTTTTTTATTTATTTTAAAATATAGTGATGTGGAAAATTAAGAAAAAAACACACCAAAAATTCTTTAAAATGTGATTAACATAAAAATGTGATTTAACCACATACTGTATGCAATCCAAACAAGGAATAACTTACTGTAGGCTCTGCAGCAACGGCAATGTTCCGCTAGGTATTATGGTCAGCACAAATGTGCACTAATACTTACTGAATACTCCATAAAAGTATGTGCCAAAAATTGTGCCAAATATTTCCAATAGATGATCTGCACCAGAAGTATATCCAAGAGATCTGCGCCTGAACGCTCTAGAGAATAAGTAATAGATGAGATGCGCCAACAGTATGAAGGTTCTGAGTAGAGATTTGTCCACAGATGTAAATATCACTCCCCCAGGTCGGGGTTTATAGGACAAACTCACCACTACTTGTGTAGATAGTTGGCCTCACACGCTGCGCGTCCTGTCGGCGTCCTGAGAGTAGTCCGCCTGCAGTGTGCAGAGGGCTCAGTACAGCTATTGGACTGGCTGCACCGCTTGGTTCCACAGAGGCTCGTATATCGGATGCCTTGTTGGTTTAGCGCTCACCGCCAGGTAAGTTCTCGGTGCACATTACTAATAGTGCTGTCAAGATGATAAAAAGCAATATTTTCTGTTCTGTCAATAAGACCTGACAAAAAGATGCAGGTTTACCAACAAAGTATTAATAGAAAACATTTTCTACTTATTAAAGCTTTTCCAGTAGTTTAATAAAGTGGAGGGGTCAATGATAGTAACTTACACACACAGCACTGCTACACACACACCTGACAAACAGCTCTGCTACACAGCTGACAGACACACACAGGACAGCTGCATACACCCCGTGACCAACATAGCTATACTATACAGATAACTATATATATATGGGCACATTTATTAAGACCAGAGTTTTAGATGCCGGTACTAATAATCCCTATAGCTGGTAGTGAATCGCCGAAGTTATGTAGCGTCGGCCTCTTTATAACTTCAGTGGATCCTCCGCCAGTTCTAAATGTAAGACATCTTCCTAGCTTCATAACTGTCTAACATTTAGACCATTTTCCACTCCTTAAACAAATCCATATGCTTCCCTGCCCACGTCATACCCACTATTTTAGACCTGATGTGAGCGTTTAGATGTCGCAGATTTCGGCGCCAACCAACCATTGCGCTGAAATCTGCGTCTGAATTACACCTAATATAGGCGGATTTCTGGAAAATAAATGATCCCCATAGTGCCCATAAAAAGTGTTTATACCCCATGAACTTTTGTAAATGTTTTTATTGGGATCTTATGTTACATAGTTAATACGGTTGACAAAAAGACATAAGTTTGTCATGTTCATCCAAGGGATAGGTTAGGACGTGAATCCCAGAAAGATGTGGGACTCCGATTTCTACACGTTTTCATTAGCATTAATGTAATTTACTTTCAAGAATTCATCTAAACCTCTTTTTTAAACTGTCCACTGTTCCTGCTGTGACCACAGATTCACAGTTCTTACAAAAAATGAAACTTTGACGCTTCTAGAGACTGAACTTTTTCTTCCCCAGTCGGAGGCAGTGCCCCCTTGTCTTTTGAGGGAATTTTATATGGGACTGTTTTTCACAGTATATATTTGTATAGATTTATCATGTCCCCCCTTAGACGTCTCTTCCTACGACTAAATACATTTCATTCTTTTAATCTTTTCTCATAACTAAGACTCTCCGTGTCCCTTATCAGTTTAGTCGCTCTCCTCTGTACTTTTCCCAGCTGCAGTGCGTCCTTTCTATGGACTGGTGCCCAGAACTGGATTGCATATTCCAGATGAGGCCGCACTAACATTTTGTAATGTGGTAGTATTACATCCCTGCCCCGCGAATCCATGCCTCGTTTAATGCATGACAATATCCTGGTGGCCTTAGAAGCTGCTGACTGACATTATATGCTGTTATTTATTCTACCATCTACAAGGACGCCTAAATCCTTCTCTATAATTGACTCCTCCAGTGTTGCACCCCCTAGGACATATGAAGTACAGAGATTATTACTACCAAGATGCAGAACTTTACATTTATCCACATTGAACCTGATTTGCCAAGTTGATGCCCAATCACTCAGAGTGTTCAAGTCAGCTTGTAGTTTTTTGTCATCTTCCATAGACTGCACAGTACTACACAGCTTAGTGTCATCTGCAAAAATAGAAATGGTGCTATAAATCCTGTCCTCAATATCATTAATTAATAGATAAGTTAAATAATAGAGGATCCATCACTGAACCTTGGGGTCACCACTTATAACACGGGACCATTCTGAATAGGAATCATTGACCACAACTCTCTGGACACGGTCCTTCAGCCAGTTTTTTAATCCAATTACAGACTATAGTTTCCAAGCCTATAGACCTTACTTTACCCATTAAACATCTATGAGGGACAGTATCAAAAGCCTTTGCAAAATCCAGAAACACTACATCCACAGCCGCCCCTCTGTCCAGGCTACTACTTACCTCACTACATCCACAGACATCCCTCTGTCCAGGCTTCTACTCACCTCCTCATAAAAACTAATCAGGTTAGTCTGACAACTTCTGTCCTTGGTAAACCCATGCTGGTTATCACTTATAATATTATTTACAGTCACATACTCCTGTATATAGTCCCTTAAAAGTCCATCAAACATTTTCCCACAACAGAAGTTAAACTAACTGGTCTATAGTTACTTGTGGAGGACCTAGATCCTTTTTTGAATATGGACACCACATTTGCCTAGCTCCAATCACTTGGCACTGTACCAGTACCTAGAGAATCTTTAAAAATTCAGGGGCACAGCAATGACTGAACAGAGCTCTTTAAGAACTATTGGGTGATATCCATCTGGATCCGGATCCTTGTTCACACTTACCTTATTTAACTTAGCTTGGACCATATCTACTGTTAGCCAGTTAAGTATTTTACCAAAAGTACTAACCGCCCCAGCACCACAGATATCAGCTCCTTTCTCTCCTTTTGTATATACAGAGCTAAAAAAAAACATTTAGTAACTCTGTCTTTTCCTTATCTTTAGTGACTAACCCCCCTTTATAGTTATTTAGGGGACCTACCTGCTCAGACCTTGTTTCTTTAGCATTTCTATATTTAAATAACTTTTGGAGATTTGTTTTGCTCTCTTTTGCCACCTACTGTTCGTTTTGAATTTTTGCTGATTTTATTTCCTTTTTACAGATTTTATTAAGCATTTTGTAAACTTCAAAGCCTACAGCTGACCCCTCAGATTTGTTTTTTAATAAATGCCCTTTTTGTCATTTATTGCCCTTTTTACAGTAGCTGTAAGCCATCGGGGGTTTAATTTTAACGGTTTATACTTGTTACCTACAGGAATAGATTTTGCTCTGCAATTACCCAATATGGACATATATATGATAGACCATAGGTGATGAACATATGGCACAGGTGCCAGAGGCGGCACTCAGAGCCCTCTCTGTGGGCACCCGCACCCTGAAAAAAGTCTATGGTGTACCAATATGCCTTAGACTTTTCCTGCCATTCATCAGCGCAGGGCGCACTATGAACAGCACAAGCAGCGCACTTAATGTAGGCAGGCTATTATAGCTAAATGATAAAGTACATGGAAGATACACTATACTGGACTGTAGTGTTCAGGGTAAAGTACTGTGTATGCTCTTTGCGATAAATAAGTTGGTTTTGGGTTGCAGTTTGGGCACTCGGTCTCTAAAAGGTTTGCCATCACTGCAATAGACTAACACAAGGTAAGTATGTGTTAAGGGTAGTGTTGAGCAAATTGAAGTCAAACAAATTGACTTTGATCTTAATTTTAGGAAATATTAGATTTTCCACAAAGCCAAATTTCCTTGTGCTTTGTGGTAACAAATCTATTTTTTCTGAAATTGTGGTAAAGAAAAAAAAATAAAAATGAAAAAACAACAACATACTCACCTTATCCATTTTCTCACAGAGCTATCTTATTTGAAGAAATTGTGCGAAATCTCATGCACAGTGATGTGTGAGATCAGTGATGACGTCACTGTGTCTGCCCAGCGTGATGACATCATCGGTAACTTCAAAAAAAATGGCCAGGACGGCCTCTCTCTGAGCAAATGGAAAAGGTGAGTCTTTTTAACTTTTTTAACCCTGATTAACCCCTCAAAGGTGTTCATTATAATATCAGATGCCACCATCAGCATAGGACACGGCATCTGAGTGGTTTAATGAAGGTGGGGTGGTTCCATCACCGTTCCCCGTCATTGTGCCCGCTACATACAATGGAATGCGAATAGTGACAAAGTAATTTGCAACAAATACAATTTTGGCAAAGCAGCCGAATATAATTTTTGATAACTTCACTCATCTCTAGTGAAGGGAAAAGAAAATGATATATGGTTCTTTTTGCCATTTATACCCTGCTTTGTTATATAATAGGCTGCTTGATCCCTTCTTCACCACCACTTGCAAGTAATGAGATGGCACATAACAGTACATCACACAGAGGGCACTAGGACTCGGGGCGGTTCTGACTTCGGCAGTAGACGTCTCCCCTCCTCTTATTGGCTCTGTTAGGACAGCGTCAATTTTTGCTCCAGCATATCCCCATATAATGAGCGGGAACGGGCTGGTTTGTACAACATCAGAACACTGCTAGGACTGTTACTTTTCTGGGGACCTGGTGCTGCTCATACTGCAGGGGACACAACTGTACCGCTATCTGCTGCCCATCATTTATACTGAGAAGGAGCAGTCCACTAATATTACAATTACAGGATGTTTACCTTATTTCATTAGGGATATCAATAAAGTTATTTCTTGTTTTGTTTTACCGTCCTTTAGGCCACATGCAACGACCGTAGGTATTTTGTGGTTCGCAAAACACTGATCTGCAAAAAAAAAGTACAGGCAACATCTATGTTACATCCATTTTTTTTTTTTTTGCAGATACATTGTAACAATGCCTGTCCTTGTCTGCAAAACGGTCAAGAATAGAACATGTTCTATTTTTTTGCGGAACAGACTTGCGGACATATGGATACGGAATGCACACAGAGTCATTTCCTTTTCTTTTGCGGCCCCATTGAAATGAAAGGTTCTGTATACAGGCCGCAAAAAAAAAACTGAATGGACACAGACAAAAAATAGTTTTGTGTGCATGAGCCCTTAGGCAGTGACCCGAATCTCACTTTTCTGCCGTACACATAGACCACATTGAAAAGTGGCGTGTCTCCGTAAGATTGCAGAAATGTTGGAAAAAAGTCACAATTGGCATGTCGTGTGGTATTTTTAGACCAAAAACGTGACATATTCGGTTTGATAAATGACCCCCATTACGTCTTTCCTGCTGTTAAATGTATTTGCACGTGTAATCAGTTATTACTACCGTACACATTACAGCATTGAACAACAAGCACAATAATAATAATTAGAGATGAGCGAAGTTTTAAAAAATTCAATTCAGCTACTTTGCCAAACTTCATCAAGAAATTTGAATAGTTACGAATTACTTTGTCATGATTCACATTACATTGTATGTAGTAGGCGCAAAGATGAGAACGGCCATGGCGTCGCCCCCGGTCATTGAACCCCTCAGATGCAGCATTTTTTCCCGCGCCATTTCAGAAAAAATTGATTCATTTCCACAAAACAAGAGGAAATTCTCCTTCATGATGAAACAATTTTTTCCTGAAATTCGAATCTAAATCCACTTCATTAACTACGATTCACTGAACACTAATAATAATAGTAATAATAATAATAAATCAATGTCTGACAGCAATAAACCTACCGTGTCACACATCTATTCCTGCAATGACTGAGAGTCTCCACACTGAATATGAACTTACATCAGATTTTAGGGATTTTCCTGGCAGATGACTTCTTTATTGATGAGATGTTCCAGTCATTGTTTCCACATAAATATTATTCTAATAAAAAAAAAATAAAAAAATTACAATGTAACGCAGCAGCTTTCTGGTGTAGAGACCTCTGTGAGGTTCACAGGAGCAATGTCACTGCCTGTATATATAGTGTATCCACATAGTGAAGAGAATGGGCTGTGGAAACCAATTGTATAAAAAGTTCTACCATTACCTCATGTGTCTCCTGGGGCCGAGATCTCTGAGGAGGAAAACTTCATATGTGCTGTCAAGAGGTCACAAAGTTTCCAAAGTAAAAAAGTAAAACTTTATCAAAAGCAAATAACCAAGAAATAAAACGTTTACTGACACTTTCAGAGAACTTTTCAGAATAAGCTGCCATGTGTGTACATGAGGAATAACACAATATCTGGCCATTATATGACTTGTATCTCCATTTTAGCTGATTTTCCCTCTATAGTCAAACCACCCAACTTTTGAAAAGCACACTAGGCCATACCTTTAATTCTGCCCAAAATATAATCATACACACCCAGTCCCCTTAATACCCACATAGTGATTATTATCCCATTATGCCCCCCACAGTAGTAATGCCCACATTGTGCTCCCTCACAGAAGTTATTCCCAGATATAAGCCCCTTCACAGTAGTTATAACCAGATTTGTGCCCCATTCACATAAGTTATGCTCAGATATGTCTCCTTCACAGTAGTTATACCTACATGTATCCCCTCACAGTAGCTATGCACAAATGTGCCACCTTTACAGTGGATATTCCAAGGAGCTGTTTTTGCTGCCATTCCTTAATTTGGGGCTCTTGCCAAGCCTGCTTGAAGAGGGACATGAGGAAATCTTGTGCCCTGATTCCCAAACTCTGGAGCATCCACAGTCAGAAGAAGATGATGGTGGGGAACGGCAATTAGTGTTTCACGAGGTGGATGATGATGATGAGACACAGTTGACAATAAGTAAACCACAATTTGTGTCTCAAGAGGTTCATGATGAGGATCAAACACAGTTGTCAATAACTGATGTTGTTGTTAGGTCAGCAAGTCAGGAGGATGACCACAGTAAGGAAGTGGAAGAGGAGCTGCTGGACGATGAAGTCACTGACCCAACCTAGGAAGGTGGCAAGTCGAGCGAGGACAGCAGCACAGAGGGGAAAGGATCTGCAGCACTGCAACAGGCTGGAAGAGACAGTGGGGTGACTAAAGGTAGAAGGGCCACACCAAACAGGCCTGCAACTGTTCCCCGGAGTGCCCCCTTGCGGCAATCTACCTTGCCAATGTGTAGGTGTTCCACAGTCTGGCGCTTTCTTGAGGAAAGTGCAGACGATAAAAGAATTGTAATTTGCAACCTGTGCCGTACCAAAATGAGCAGGGGCGTGAACACTAGGCATGGCATCAAAGCACCCTAATAGGTGGGCCGAATGCCTAGGTCCACAACCAATGTCTGCGGGTCACACCACTGCCTCCTCTTCCCCTGTGTTACGTGCTGGCCAATACCCTGTCCAAGATGCAGGCCTAGATGCCTCCCGCCATGCACCGGGACCTTCGCAAGCACCATCAGCTAGCACATCCACTTCTGTGTCCCAGGGCAGTGTACAGATGTCTATATCCCAGGTCTTTGAACGAAAGTGCAAATACCCACCCAAATCTCCCTTTTCTCATGCTCCTACTCTATCATATTAACATGCTTATTTGGCTTCCCTTTCTCCTAATGATAAAGAGGGTGAGCTTAGCAGCAGGCCATAATGTTTTAGAGGGTCACAAGCAGGCCCTCACCATATTGTTTTTGAGTGTCACCAGCAGGCCCTCAACTATAATGTTTTAGAAGGTCAACTCATCAGCAGACCATCACCCCTACATTTTTAGATGGTCAGCTCAGCAACAGGCCCTCGTCCACAAAATTTTTTAGATGGTCAGCTCGACAGCAGGCCCTCGCCGACAACATTTTTGGGATGGTCAGCTCAGCAGCAGGCCCTCACCAACAACATTTTTTGGATGGTCAGCTCAGCAGCAGGCCCTCGCCCATAATGTTTTAGATAGTCAGCTCGGGAGCAGGCCCTCACCCTCAAAATTTTTTAGATGGTCAGCTCAGCAGCAAGCCCTCATCCACCAATTTTTTTTGATGGTCAGCTCGGCAGCAGTCCCTCGCTTACCAAATCTTTTAGATGATCAGCTAACCAGCAGGCCCTTGCCCACAAAATTTTTAAAATGGTCAGCTCGGCAGAAATAAAGGGTGTATTGGAGTGCTGTTTCCTTGTAATTTTTGACAGCCCTTTCCCTTAGTGCATAGGAGTCCAAGATGCATCCAGACATCCTCCTCATGCTGTTCTCAAACCATTTCAGTGGTGTTTCCATCAATTTCTGACCTTTTCTTATGAACCAGAGACCCTCCCCTCTTCAGAGCAGGGGGTGCCTGGTTTAATGCTCGGGTTCTCCCATTGACTTCCATTGTGCTTTACCGAGCACTCAAACATCCCGAGGTGTTCTACTCGAGCACCCCAGCACCCGAGCACTTTGTTGCTCGACCAACTCTACTGTTCACTTATCCTCCCTTCTGACCACTTCCTAGACTTCTGTGGGGGGGTAATGTAATCTGATTATTCATAAAGAAGGCCACCTGTTTTGGTGTCAAAAGATGGAATTGGCTAAAAACTAAGATGTACCTGTAAGGTTAGTTTAGAGGGCAGCTGATAAGAGAATTTTATCTAATAAGATTTACTGTATGGACAAAAGGATCACACATTACAACTGCAGGAGCTTTAATAACTTCCCATTCTAAATTCATATGCATCATTATAGATAGCGTTTAGCCAGTTGAAGCCAAATGAATTGACTTCAATCCGAATTTCAGGAAAAATTTGATTTGCCACAAAGCCAAATTACCTCATGCTTTATGGTCATTAGATGAGGCCACAAAATTTATCAGTAGGGACAACTGCGACATAAATAATGTAATTCCCGGCATACTCTCTCTGCTTCCAGTGACGCTTGCAGGCGTACTCTCTCCTTTTCCATTGACGCTTGCAGGCAGGCTGTCTCTGTTTCTTGATCTTCTTGCCTTAGCTTTAGTTGCATCATTTGTGCGGTGAAGAAAGACCTTACTTTTGCAGCCTCATCTTCTGCATGGACGAGAGCAGCAATTTATTTTATTGACAACCTGCTAGAGCAGCTTGCTCGTGACCTGATCCTGAATGATGATGCCCGGCTAGTGGACATTGGGTGCCTGTTTGCTGGCTGCTTAATGTCTCTGTGCGGACTCAATCTATGTAGAAATAAACTTCAGCGTGGTCTGGATCGTGCTGCACTTGCTGGGGGTTTCACTTGTGACTGTATGACAGCCGCAGCAATGTTGTACGCAGGACCGCATGTGTGATGGCGGCTCCGTATAGTCAGATCCACTATCGCTGGTGACTAGTATCTGTTTTACTGTTCTGTCTTCATACACGTTCACACAGTGTGCAGTCTGACATCCAGCATAAACCATTCCTGTCTTCCAAGTAAGAGGACTGTTCTTTGCAGTCTAACTTGTTTATTGGTCAACAAGTCATACTCTCTGCGCGGTGCGTGTGAGTGAGAGATTGTACAAGTGTGATTGATTGATTATATACGATTGATTGATTGAATGATTGGTAAAACAGGATTGTCTGGTAAAACTACAAGAATACAAATAACATATGCGTTCCACCTGCCGATCATGTGAGCCCCATACTTCCGGTTTCCGGTTATACTCTGCCGGACATGCTTCTTTTTTTTGTTTGTTTTTGTTTTGTTTTTGTTTTGTTTTTTTGTTTTAAAGCATACTTTATTGAGGAAAGCAATAAAATACAGTATCCGAGTGTTGGAGGGAAGACAAGCCTCCACACTCCTACATATAACAAAAAAATAATAAAAGAGCAACGTAGCATAAACTACAGGTCAGACAGTGTATTGCATATAAGACAGATATATCCAAGATAGAGATCACGTAGAAGGTAATCAGTGGTTTAATATAAAAGGTAGTCACCTATTATTATTACTACAAGGAGTCATTGTGTATCACAATACCTCACATCCGAGACAGGTTAAGAAGAAAGAGAACGAAGGGGGGGGGGGGGGGTCTAATCTGCATGTGGGTATTAAATAATGAGGAGAGAGTGGGTCTGAAATGTCCAATTGTGTGCGACTGGCTCACATAAGCGTATTATCTGAGGCAAAGTTAATTGGCTAAAATCTTCTGATAACCTCTAAATGAAATCCATCTGTCCCAAATCTTGAAAAATTTGTGGTGCGATCTAAGTTCCCAGGAAGATAGTTCTTCTAGTCTATAGATCTGATCAATCCTCTGGAACCATTGTTCCATTGGGGGAACATCCGCGGATAGCCACATTAGAGGGATCAGTAATTTAGCAGCATTTATTAGGTGCTTAAAAAGTATCAAGTTGGGGGGCGGAGCTAGCCGCGTCAGGGAATGGCTGCTTGACTCGTGTGCTCCGGTCCACAGCGCTCTTAACAGCTTTATTCAGCGCTCCCTTCACTCCAAACTATGGGGAAACCGTCAAAGGACAAAACCAGAGAGTCGCAGGGAACCCCTAAGCACAATAGGGGACAGTCAGATATGGACAAGTATCTGAAAAAGAAGATTTCTTCTCCGGCCTGTAGATCCAAGATGGCGCCGGACGCCGCTGCGGCACAGAGTTATACTGAAGACTCGGATGACGAAGGCTCCTGCGCTATGTCAGAAGCTCACTGTAGAAGCGACTCCATGCCGATTACTAGAACCTTTCTCAAGGAGTCCCTGACTTCAGCTTTTGAACCCGTCATGAGAGAACTTTCGGCTATTAAAACTGACATTAAACAGACGGGTCAGCGGGTTGCGGTGTTAGAGGAGACACAGGCAGCGATCGCTAAACACAGTGGCGCCCTGCAGACAAATATAGAAGAGATGCAAGACCAACTGAACTCTGCCTTTCTACACCTAGAGGACCAAGAAAACAGAAGCCGGAGGAAGAACATCCGTATACGAGGTGTCCCAGAAGAGATCCCCTCCGAAGCAATACTTACTACGGTCGGTACAATCTTCTCCTCTATCCTTGGCCCAGACAGAGCCGCTTCGGTGATAATAGAGAGAGCTCACAGAGCCCTAGGCCTAAACCCCTTGCAGAGGCCCCGCCACGAGATATCATATGTGGTTTGCTTAACTACCTGGACACTGCCGCCATTCTAGGAGCAGCCAGGGAGAAGGGTGACATACTCCTGGAGAACTCCAAGATACAGATCTTCCAAGATCTGGCTGCTAGCACTTTAGCTAAAAGGCGTGCGCTAAAGCCATTGACTGATTTGTTGAGGGCTAAAAAACACCCGCTGAGATGGCTTTTTCCTTTCGGATTGTACACTTCTATAAATGGCAAGCAAGTCATCATCCATCACCCTTCGGATCTTATAAAGGTATGGAACATCTTGAAGATAGAACCGTTGGACATCCCTTCTTGGCTGCCACTTGCTGGGGGAACAAAGATACCACCGTTGCCATCGGAGACTGATTGGCAGATCTCCAGGAAATTTAAATCGCCTGCCGCCAAGAAACGACAAGCTGAACTTAAAGACACTTGAAGAAGATGACCTTTTGAGTCTTGTCCACGTCTTATGCCGTAGGAGTTTGGTATGAGCTTCTACACGAATTTGTTGTTAGAGACACTTTATTCCTTGCCTGACCGTGTGTGTATGGTTGGTCCGATCGTTTTTTACGGGCTCGATCTGATACACGAGCAGCTTGAGGAGGCATGTTCCGAGTGTGTTGCCTACACTTCCTAACGTTTACTTGTTAAAGTGCGTCCCTGCACTAGCAATGTTTACATGTGCTGATGGAATCGCATACGCTGCCTCTTCAAGGCTATGGTAGTTTTTTGTACTCACACGTCCTCAGGTAACCCTGTTAGGTTGCTAATTAAGCCCCAACTTATGTGTGGATTTTAGCTGGGTGATTTTAGTGAGAGATGTAATAGACACCCACACACACAGAGCTATAAGGCGCTATTGCGCCTCGAACTGGTATCTCACAATGATAAATGCCTGAGATGTGTGTCACATCACATCAATCTCAACGTATTTTCGGTCCTAACATGTGTTCGGTAGCTTACCCCATAGGAGTAATGAGACTTAATTCAGGCACGTTCCGCGCTGGAATTTGTGGGGGCGTGCTGGCTGGAGATGACGATATATTTGATTGGCGTGGCATAATGGGAGTTTGGTCGTCTTCAGCCAGCACGTCTACATTTTGACTGCGCTGTGTGACCTCACGCAGGCGTTGTGTGAAACAGTTACCCTCCCCTACCCCCCCCCCCCCTTTCTCTAACCCTCTCTCCTTCTCTAGTGCTGATCTAAACTAGATAACCTGTACCCTCTCTTCCCTTCCTTTCACTCTTTACCTAGATCACGCCCTTGTTCAGGGGTGGTTTAGGCGCTTCTCCCCTAGTGAAGCGACTTACTAAATAATATTGTTGGTCTGATGGACCGTTTGTTAATCTTTTGGTTTAGTTCTCATGTAGTTAACCTTTTTCTTTGGGTCAGACAGATATTTACTCTGGGTCTAATGGGTAACAATTGCCTAGAATTGATTTTACTGTCGACAAGATGGGTTCTATGAAAGTAGTCTCCTTTAATGTTAAGGGATTAAATGTTCCTCAAAAGAGGAGTCAAATTTTCCAGATACTCAAAAAGGGAAATGCAGATATTCTTTATTTACAAGAAACTCATTTTAGGCATAACCGAGTTCCTAATCTGTTTACTAAGCGTTATAAAAAATGGTATCATAGTACACACTCCTCTGCCTCTAGAGGAGCTTCCATAGGTATTGGAGCCAATGTGCCATTTATAGAACAAGCTCACTATATAGACCCTAGTGGACGATATGTTTTTCTTAAGGGAATGCTGCAGGGAAATAAAGTCACACTAGTAAATATATATGCTCCTAATGTTAAACAGATTCCATGGCTCATACATATGCTACAATCCCTACAGGATTTCAGGGAAGGTTTGTTGATATTGGGGGGGGATTTAAATGTGGCTCTGGACCACTCCCTGGACTCTACCTCGGCTGTTTCTAAGTTTACAAATAAACAATTGGGTAAGCTAAAGAGGATGTTGTCCTCGCACCAAATATCTGACACTTGGAGAATAGCCCATCCTGATGGGAAGGACTTCACCTTTCACTCTGCGGTGCACAAAACGTATCATCGTCTAGATTACTTATTTCTATCCAATCATATTTTGGACAGGATTAAGCGTGTGACGATTGGTGATATTTTGATATCAGACCACGCCCCGATCTCTTTAGAGATACGACTGAAAGGTATTCCGCCCAAGGAGTGGTCTTGGAGGCTAAACGAAACCCTCTTAGAGAACGAACAGGAAAGACTTAAATTAGAGACTAAACTCAACACTTATTTTGAGATTAATGCCACTCCATCTGTGAGTGAAGCTATAGTGTGGGAGGCACACAAAGCCTACATTAGAGGTGAACTCATAGCCTTAGGAGCTTGGATACGCAAACAAAGAACTGCAAAAATTGATTCAATAATTGCCCAAATTTCGACCATTGAAAATATCAACAAGCTTTCCCCCACAGAGGCCAACCGCGTAGATATCGCCAAACTTAGACTCCAACTAAGAGACCTGCTAAATATAAAATCGGCCAAAGCTCTTAGAGTGGCTAAGTTCAAACAATATCTTCATGGCGACAGAGGCTCTAAACTCCTCACTCAGATGGTAAAGGGACAAAGAGAGAAAGCGTTTATATCCAACATTAAAAATGATAGAGGGCTTACCATTTCCAACACCCCTTCTGTGGCCAAAGAGTTTGCTAACTTTTATTCAGAACTTTATAACTTAAAACAAGAGGAACCTACCCAAACAGTCCAGAAAATTGATTTATTCCTCCAGTCGATCCAAGTTACGAAGTTAACTGACATCGACAGAGAAGCTCTGTTAACACCAATAACGGTGGATGAAGTCGCAGATACATTGGCTAGTATTCCCGCTGGGAGGTGCCCTGGTCCAGATGGACTACCAGCTACGTATTATAGAAAATTCCAGAAATCTCTCGTCCCACACTTTGTAAATTTGTGCAACTACCTATTGAAAGGTGGCTCGCTCACCCCACAATCACTTATGGCCCATATCTCCATAATCCCCAAAGAGGGGAAGGATCCTACTAAATGTAGTAGCTATAGGCCAATATCCCTCCTCAATGTGGATATAAAGCTTTGGGCTAAGCTGCTGAGCCGTCGTGTCGCTGGGCTCCTCCCCAAATTAATTAATGAAGAACAGGTTGGCTTTGTCAAAGGTAGGGAAGGAAGGCATAATGTTAGCAGAGCTCTTCATGCTGTCTATTGTGCGAAAAAACATAATATTCCTCTAGTGCTTCTAGGAACGGATGCAGAGAAAGCCTTTGACAGAGTCAACTGGGCTTTTATGGGGGGGGCTCTGCGACACTTTGGCTTCCCACCTGAGCTCATAGATGCCATTTTCTCATTATACCGGGGCCCTTCAGCTAGAGTTCTAGTAAATGGCGTATTATCTCCCCCATTTGATATTTCGAATGGGACGAGACAAGGGTGCCCTTTGTCCCCGACGTTATTTGTCCTTACCCTTGAATTGCTTCTGCATAAGATCAGAGCCTCTGGGGTTATTAGAGGTTTACAGGTAAAGGGAAAAACCCATTCCTTAGCAGCCTTTGCTGACGATTTACTATTTTTTATTACGAACCCCAAAGAAGCTATACCAGAAATCTTAAAGATCTTATCAGAATATGGAGAAATCTCAAACTTCAAGGTCAACTACGATAAATCAGAGATATTAAATGTCTCTGGTAATGCCAAACATATGGCAGCGATTAAATCCAATACTTCCTTTCAGTGGCCTAAGGAGGCTATTAAACACTTAGGCATCATGATCCCAGCAAACCCCAAAAACCTCTTTAGACTCAATTATGTCCCACTTTTCTCTAAAATTAAGACTTTTCTGAACTCTGTTAAAATCCCTTTTCTGTCATGGATTGGCAGGAAAAATCTGCTGGCCTCTTATGTCTTACCTCAAATTTTATATACCTTGAGATGTCTCCCTATCCCGCTTTCAAATAAGTTCCTTTCAGATATTCGAAGCCTATTTACCACATATCTGTGGCAACACAAAAGATCGAGACTGGCTTACCCCCTTATAATTAGGAAAAAAGTAGATGGTGGCTTATCACTGCCGGATATTAAAACTTATCTACATGCTATACAGCTAGAAAGGTGGATGGATCTAGCTAGATTCAATAACACAGCTTTGTATGCCGACCTTGAAAGGGCTTTGTTAGGAGAAGAGAACCTTACATCTCCTATGGATCAAAACCTCTACATTTAACAAAAATAGGATTTTAAGTGATATCACCCGCTGTATGTTACAATACTGTGGAAAATCAGACGATTTGAACCTTTCTGCTAACCTATTATCCCCATTGGCCCCTCTATCAGTATTGCCAGACTTTCTCTATCCCAAAGTGGATGGAAACCGCAAGGCTTGGAATAGCCTCTCCGGTATTAAAGTCTCTGACCTGAGTAAGGCTCCAGACATATCTGAATTCCTTCAGAGTACATTGAGATGCATTCCCAGACATATTAGGTCAGACCTTGTAGACATGGACATTACCCTTACTTGTAAGAAATTTAAGAAATTACATTCCTCTCTCCCTGATCCAACCTGGATAGAGAACTATACCTTGCTTCCTTCTCCCCGGACCAAGATATTGTCCCAATTATACTCTAAGCTAATTTCCAATGCCTCTAGTACGCGACCTTATTTTCTTCGTCTGTGGGAAAAAGAGCTTAAGATATCTTTGTCTGATGAAGATGTTAAATTCGTTCTTAGACACTCACACGGATTCTCCAAGTGTATACGTATACAAGAAAATTCGTATAAGATCATTTCAAGGTGGTATAGGACCCCTAGCTTTCTTCATGGAATAGGCCTTGTTCCCACAGACGAATGCTGGAGATGTATGGCTGAACCTGGAACTATGACCCACATATGGTGGCTATGTGATAAACTTAAAACGTTTTGGAAAGGTGTTGAAGACACGATTAGGAAAATTTGCAAAAAATCACTCACTCTTACGCCTGAGCTGATTTTACTTTGGAAACCGCAGAAAGATTTTAGGCCCAAAACCAACTGCTTGATAACACATTTACTTGTGGCTGCAAAATATATTATACCAACCAAATGGAGAGAGGTGGAACCCCCCACTTTGAAGGAATGGATTGACAAGGTCCACCAAATCTGTTTAATGGAGGAATTAGTAGGGTGGGATAGGGGAAGCAGGACATCCTTTTTAACAACGTGGCAACCATGGCTAGATTTTTATAAGGAAAGAAATAAATATATAGATTGTACTTAACTACATTAACGCGCAGACAGGTTACCGCCTGATGATCCTGGGGTCTACCCTCTTACTCCCACTCAAGTCTTTGACTCTGTTCTCCTTCTTTTTCTTTTACCTTTTTATTTGGAACAGACTAGGTTATATTAGGAAATCCCTATTTATAGTCTGGCTATGAGTGACCCATGCTTGTACTCAGAATTATTCTAGTTACCCTTCCCATGAAACTTCCTTCCAGGAGAATGTTGAAGTATTGGTAACTCACAATTCGGAAGGTTTCGATTGCTACATATGGACCCATTTATATTTGTATTTCTGTATTATGTTTGTGTTATATTATATTTTCGATAGCCCTCTTATATACTTTAAGATATGATGTATGTATCTTCTGGTAGCCTCATTAGTGACAACCTTTGCATAGTGAATTTATACTTTAGAAACACCTGATTTTATGCGTTGGTATTATACCTAATTAAGGTCTATGGGTAGATTGCTACTCCAATTACATTCCTTTTGGGAAGTAGTCCTTACTTGGAATATTTGTCTTTTTATGAGAGGTTGCTGCTGTTCTATTGGAAGCTGTGATGTAACAATGATTGAAGATATATGTATCACTGTTATGACATGTACCTTTGTTATCTTTACTATGAAAATTCTTGAAAATAAAGAATTTACAAAAAAAAAAAAAGTATCAAGTTAGGTGGGGAATAGAGTTGAGCGGACACCTGGATGTTCGGGTTCGAGAAGTTCGGCCGAACTTCCCGGAAATGTAAATAAAATAAATAAAAATTAACCAATATCAATTGGAGAGAGGTCCGATAGCAGAGAATCAGGCTTCACGTCAGCCACCACTGTAACAGTCCATTGTCATATATTTAGGCCCAGCACCCAGGCAGAAGAGAGAGGTCCCTTAACAGAGAATCTGGCTTCATGTCAGCAGAGAATCAGTCTGCATGTCATAGCAGAGAATCAGGCTTCACGTCAGCCACCACTGCAACAGTCCATTGTCAGATATTTAGGCCCAGCACCCAGGCAGAGGAGGGAGGTCCCGTAACAGAGAATCTGGCTTCATGTCAGCAGAGAATCAGTCTGCATGTCATAGCAGAGAATCAGGCTTCACGTCAGCCACCACTGCAACAGTCCATTGTCAGATATTTAGGCCCAGCACCCAGGCAGAGGAGAGAGGTCCCGTAACAGAGAATCTGGCTTCATGTCAGCAGAGAATTAGTCTGCATGTCATAGCAGAGAATCAGGCTTCACGTCAGCCACCACTGCAACAGTCCATTGGCATATATTTAGGCCCCGGCACCCAGACAGAGGAGAGGTTCATTCAACTTTGGGTAGCCTCGCAATATAATGGTAAAATGAAAATAAAAATAGGATTGAATGAGGAAGTGCCCTGGAGTACAATAATATATGGTTAAGGGGAGGTAGTTAATGTCTAATCTGCACAAGGGATGGACAGGTCCTGTGGGATCCATGCCTGGTTCATTTTTCTGAACGTCAGCTTGTCCACATTGGCTGTAGACAGGCGGCTGCGTTTGTCTGTAATGACGCCCCCTGCCGTGCTGAATACACGTTCAGACAAAACGCTGGCCGCCGGGCAGGCCAGCACCTCCAAGGCATAAAAGGCTAGCTCTGGCCACGTGGACAATTTAGAGACCCAGAAGTTGAATGGGGCCGAACCATTAGTCAGTACGTGGAGGGGTGTGCACACGTACTGTTCCACCATGTTAGTGAAATGTTGCCTCCTGCTAACACGTTGCGTATCAGGTGGTGGTGCAGTTAGCTGTGGCGTGTTGACAAAACTTTTCCACATCTCTGCCATGCTAACCCTGCCCTCAGAGGAGCTGGCCGTGACACAGCTGCCTTGGCGACCTCTTGCTCCTCCTCTGCCTTGGCCTTGGGCTTCCACTTGTTCCCCTGTGACATTTGGGAATGCTCTCAGTAGCGCGTCTACCAACGTGCGCTTGTACTCGCGCATCTTCCTATCACGCTCCAGTGCAGGAAGTAAGGTGAGCACATTGTCTTTGTACCATGGATCCAGCAGGGTGGCAACCCAGTAGTCCGCACACGTTAAAATGTGGGCAACTCTGCTGTCGTTGCGCAGGCACTGCAGCATGTAGTCGCTCATGTGTGCCAGGCTGCCCAGGGGTAAGGACAAGCTGTCCTCTGTGGGAGGCGTATCGTCATCGTCCTGCCTTTCCCCCCAGCCATGCACCAGTGATGGGCCCGAGCTGCGTTGGGTGCCACCCCGCTGTGACCATGCTTCATCCTCATCCTCCTCCACCTCCCCCTCATCCTCGTCCTCCTCGTCCTCCAGTAGTGGGCCCTGGCTGGCCACATTTGTACCTAGCCTCTGCTGTTGCAAAAAACCTCCCTCTGAGTCACTTCAAAGAGACTGGCCTGAAAGTGCTAAAAATGACCCCTCTTCCTCCTCCTCCTCCTCCTCCTCCTGGGTCACCTCCTCTTCCATCATCGCCCTAAGTGTTTTCTCAAGGAGACATAGAAGTGGTATTGTAACGCTGATAACGGCGTCATCGCCACTGGCCATGTTGGTGGAGTACTCGAAACAGCGCAACAGGGCACACAGGTCTCGCATGGAGGCCCAGTCATTGGTGGTGAAGTGGTGCTGTTCCGTAGTGCGACTGACCCGTGCGTGCTGCAGCTGAAACTCCACTATGGCCTGCTGCTGCTCGCACAGTCTGTCCAGCATGTGCAAGGTGGAGTTTCACCTGGTGGGCACGTCGCATATGAGGCGGTGAGCGGGAAGGCCGAAGTTACGCTGTAGCGCAGACAGGCGAGCAGCGGCAGGATGTGAACGCCGGAAGTGCGAACAGACGGCCCGCACTTTATGCAGCAGCTCTGACATGTCGGGGTAGTTGTGAATGAACTTCTGCACCACCAAATTCAGCACATGCGCCAAGCAAGGGATGTGCGTCAAACCGGCTAGTCCCAGAGCTGCAACGAGATTTCGCCCATTATCGCACACCACCAGGCCGGGCTTGAGGCTCACCGGCAGCAACCACTCGTCGGTCTGTTGTTCTATACCCCGCCACAACTCCTGTGCGGTGTGGGGCCTGTCCCCCAAACATATGAGTTTCAGAATGGCCTGCTGACGTTTACCCCGGGCTGTGCTGAAGTTGGTGGTGAAGGTGTGTGGCTGACTGAATGAGCAGGTGGAAGAAGAGGAGGAGGAAGCGAGTAGGAGGAGGTGGCAACAGGAGGCAAAGAATGTTGCCCTGCGATCCTTGGCGGCGGAAGGACGTGCGCCAAACAGCTCTCCGCCTGGGGCCCAGCTGCCACTACATTTACCCAGTGTGCAGTTAGGGAGATATAGCGTCCCTGGCCGTGCTTACTGGTCCACGTATCTGTGGTTAGGTGGACCTTGCTACAGATGGCGTTGCGCAGTGCACACTTGATTTTATCGGATACTTGGTTGTGCAGGGAAGGCACGGCTCTCTTGGAGAAGTAGTGCCGGCTAGGAACAACATACTGTGGGACAGCAAGCGACATGAGCTGTTTGAAGCTGTCTGTGTCCACCAGCCTAAATGACAGCATTTCATAGGCCAGTAGTTTAGAAATGCTGGCATTCAGGGCCAGGGATCGAGGGTGGCTAGGTGGGAATTTACGCTTTCTCTCAAATGTTTGTGAGATGGAGAGCTGAACGCTGCCGTGTGACATGGTTGAGATGCTTGGTGACGGAGGTGGTGGTGGTGTTGGTGGTACATCCCCTGTTTGCTGGGCGGCAGGTGCCAACGTTCCTCCAGAGGCGGAGGAAGAGGCCGAGGCGGCAGCAGCAGAAGAGGCCGAGGCGGCAGCAGCAGAAGAGGTAGCAGGGGGAGCCTGAGTGACTTCCTTGTTTTTAAGGTGTTTACTCCACTGCAGTTCATGCTTTGCATGCAGGTGCCTGGTCATGCAGGTTGTGCTAAGGTTCAGAACGTTAATGCCTCGCTTCAGGCTCTGATGGCACAGCGTGCAAACCACTCGGGTCTTGTCGTCAGCACATTGTTTGAAGAAGTG
The DNA here is from genome assembly GCF_014858855.1 of Bufo gargarizans. Lineage (NCBI taxonomy): Eukaryota > Metazoa > Chordata > Amphibia > Anura > Bufonidae > Bufo > Bufo gargarizans. The sequence continues at coordinate 9,903,873 of NC_058081.1, read as the reverse complement.
CCATGCCAGGGAACTCCTTGAAGCTGCCTTTGGGGTGCTCGGTCCCAGATGGAGGCGGTCAGTAGCAGGCGGAGTCTCTTGGCGGCGGGTGTTCTGCTTTTGCCCACTGCTCCCTCTTTTGCTACACTGTTGGCTCGGTCTCACCACTGCCTCTTCCTCCGAACTGTGAAAGTCAGTGGCACGACCTTCATTCCATGTGGTGTCTAGGACCTTATCGTCCCCTGCATTGTCTTCTACCCAGTCTTGATCCCTGACCTCCTGTTCAGTCTGCACACTGCAGAAAGACGCAGCAGTTGGCACCTGTGTTTCGTCATCATCAGAGACGTGCTGAGGTGGTATTCCCATGTCCTCATCATGAGGAAACATAAGTGGTTGTGCGTCAGTGCATTCTATGTCTTCCTCCGCTGGGGAAGGGCTAGGTGGATGCCCTTGGGAAACCCTGCCAGCGGAGTCTTCAAACAGCATAAGAGACTGCTGCATAACTTGAGGCTCAGACAGTTTCCCTGATATGCATGGGGGTGATGTGACAGACTGATGGGCTTGGTTTTCAGGCGCCATCTGTGCGCTTTCTGCAGAAGACTGGGTGGGAGATAATGTGAACGTGCTGGATCCACTGTCGGCCACTCAATTGACTAATGCCTGTACCTGCTCAGGCCTTACCATCCTTAGAACGGCATTGGGCCCCACCAAATATCGCTGTAAATTCTGGCGGCTACTGGGACCTGAGGTAGTTGGTACACTAGGACGTGTGGCTGTGGCAGAACGGCCACGTCCTCTCCCAGCACCAGAGGGTCCACTAACACCACCACGACCATGTCGGCGTCCGAGTCCCTTACTAGATGTTTTCCTCATTGTTACCGTTCACCACAATAAGAAAAATATTATTTGGCCCAATGTATTGAATTTAAATTCAGGCCTTTTTTTACAGACACCTAACACTATCTGGCTATCTATTTAGGTACCGTATTACACTAATACAGGCACAGCAGTAACGACAGATTTAGCTGACTATAAATTTGAGGCCTATTATTTAGGCGCTGGGTGACAGGTATAGGTTTACTGACAGAATTAGACTTGGAAATGCACAGTAGCGTGTGTGTGAAGTTATTCAGAATGACCCTATGTGCACCTTGAATCTTATATACCCTTTTAGGGATAGATTTAATGTAGGTCTGATACAGCAGAAACCACTAAATTAGGAAATTGCTAAATTGGGAATTGTATTTCAACCCAGAACAAAAACTGTGCTTTGACGGACACTAAATAACTTGACCAGCCACAGCAGTACAGCAGTAACGACAGATTTAGCTGGATATAAATTTGAGGCCTAGTATTTAGGCGCTGGGTGACAGGTATAGGTTTACTGACAGAATTAGATTTGGAAATGCACAGTAGCGTGTGTGTGAAGTTATTCAGAATGACCCTATGTGCACCTTGAATCCAATATACCCTTTTAGGGATAGATTTAAAATAGCTCTGATACAGCAGAAACCACTAAATTAGGAAATTGCTAAATTGGGAATTGTATTTCAACCCAGAACAAAAACTGTGCTTTGACGGACACTAAATAACTTGACCAGCCAAAGCAGTACAGCAGTAACGACTGATTTATCTGGATATAAATTTGAGGCCTATTATTTAGGCGCTGGGTGACAGGTATACGTTTACTGACAGAATTAGACTGGGATATGGCCAAAAAATAACCACACTATTGATGGTTAAATGCACTTTGTGTGACAGCTTGACCAACCACACTATTGAGGGTTAAATGCACTTGGTGACAGGCTCAGCTTGCCCCTGATGTAGTATATGGCCAAAAAATAACCAGACTATTGATGGTTAAATGCACTTGTTGTGACAGCTTGACCCTGATGTAGGATTTAGCCAAAAAACAACCACACCATTGAGGGTTAAATGCACTTGGTGACAGGCTCAGCTTGCCCCTGATGTAGTATATGGCCAAAAAAATAACCACACTATTGCTGGTTAAATTCACTTGGTGTGACAGCTTGACCCTTATGTAGGATTTAGCCAAAAAACAACCACACCATTGAGGGTTAAATGCACTTGGTGACAGCTTGCCCCTGATGTAGTATATGGCCAAAAAATAACCACACTATTGCTGGTTAAATGCACTTGGGGTGACAGCTTCACCCTGATGTAGGATTTAGCCAAAAAACAACCACACCATTGAGGGTTAAATGCACTTGGTGACAGGCTCAGCTTGCCCCTGATGTAGTATATGGCCAAAAAATAACCACACTATTGCTGGTTAAATGCACTTGGTGTGACAGCTTGACCCTGATGTAGGATTTAGTCAAAAAACAACCACACCATTGAGGGTTAAATGCACTTTGTGACAGGCTCAGCTTGCCCCTGATGTAGTATATGGCCAAAAAATAACCACACTATTGCTGGTTAAATGCACTTGGTGTGACAACTTGACCCTGATGTAGGATTTAGCCAAAAACAACCACACCATTGAGGGTTAAATGCACTTGGTGTCAGCTTGTGCTGGCACACCACAAGACACAAAATGGCCACCGATCACCCCAGAAAAAAGTGACTGAAAAACGCTCTGGGCAGCCTAAAAACAGTGAGCAATTCAATAGCAGCAGTTCAATCATCCACAGCTGCAGATCGATCTCTGAATGAAGTCCTTTGGAGGAGTTAATTACTGCCTAATCTCGCCCTAACGTCGCAGCTGCAACCTCTCCCTATGCTGATCAGAGCAGAGTGACGGGCGGCGCTATGTGACTCCAGCTTAAATAGAGGCTGGGTCACATGGTGCTCTGGCCAATTACAGCCATGCCAATAGTAGGCATGGCTGTGACGGCCTCTTGGGGCAAGTAGTATGACGCTTGTTGATTGGCTGCTTTGCAGCCTTTCAAAAAGCGCCAAGAAAGCGACGAACACCGAACCCGGACTTTTACGAAAATGTCCGGGTTCGGGTCCGTGTCACGGACACCCCAAAATTTGGTACAAACCCAAACTATACAGTTTGGGTTCGCTCATCCCTAGTGGGGAAGGGTCTCGTGGAAAAAGGTTTAGGAGAGCCACTTCAGGAGATGTATTAATATCAGAACCACATATCACATTGCTTGTTTGAAAAACTTTTCCCTACCATGCTGACAATAATGGACACGTCCACCATATATGAAAGAAGGTACCCCTCTGTTCCAGTCATCTCCAGCAGGTGTCGGAAGCTGTAGCTGAATACAAACATGTTTTGTCAGGGGTTTTATACCACCTTGTAATAATTTTGTAATTATTCTCCTGGATTTTGACACACCTCGAGGCCTAATGTGAGGAGTTAAAAACAGTAATTGTATCAACCGGGGCTAAGCAATTATCTAAATCCTTTTCCCACAACCTAATAAAAGCCGGTGTTAGGGCGAATGGGGGAGTCCTTAATCTTTTATACCACTGTGAAATCATCTTTTAAGGCAGGGGATTCTGAGTGACTATGTGCTCAAACCAGGTTATGGGCCGCAGCAGGGTATGTAGATGGGCATTTTGGGACATGTAGGCCTGTAGAAAATGGAGACCTAAAAAGCTGGAAACGGAGACTTTCAAAAGATCCCTTATATCCTTCATGGAGATTAATTGGCCATCTCTGTAGAGGTCCACCAATCTCACTGAAGACCCACTAATTTCAATGGGAAGGCTATCCCTTAGGGATTGTGGGGCCAAGTAGCAAACATCAGCTACATTTAGAGTAGGTGACGGTAGCAGGGAATTTAAGGGGGTGTTTTGCAGGGAGTACCAAGCGTGCAGGGTAGCTTTAATGGTAGGGGAAAAGTTAGGGTGTGTAGGTATCTGGGACATACAACCTAAGAGGGCCGCTTTGAAAGGAGTCCCCAGTAAGGATTCTTCCATCGAGACCCAGGACTTGTGTTCAGGGGCCACTAACCAGTCTACTACTCTAGTGAGCAGGATAGCTCGACCATATAATTCCGGTTCTGGCAAAGATATACCTCCTCTCTCTCTCGGGTAGGACAGCAGTTTATATGACAACCTAGCCTTTTTTTTGTTCCATATAAAGGATCTGAACAAAGATTTGAGTTTTGAGTAGTAAGTGGAGGGAACGGGGATAGGTAATGTCTGTTGAAGATAGGTGAGTTTAGGAAGAATAAGAGAGAGTAAAATATTTTTCCTTCCGAACCATGAGAGCGTAGGGACATCCAGGGAATTTATATCCTGAGTCAACTTATTCTGGAGAGGGATGTAGTTTAGGTTAAAAAGATGGCTAGGGTCCGCACTTATTTTCACCCCTAAATAGGTTAAATAAGGGGAAGACCAATTAAAAGGCAAGCAAGCTTCTAGGTGAGTTTTAACAGAGTTTTTAATGCCAGTGGAAATTATCAGTGATTTATTGTGATTGACTTTGAAGTCAGAGAATGATCCATAAACTTCCAGATGGCCGTAAATCTTAGAGAGAGACGTTTCAGGGTTACTTATTATTAAAAGTATATCATCCGCAAAGGCGGCAACTTTGTGCTGCTGGTCCCCAAGAGCTATTCCCTGGATGTCCCTATCCACCCGAATGGTCTGAAGAAGAGGTTCAAGGGCAAGGACAAATAATAAAGGGGAGAGGGGGCAGCCCTGGCGAGTGCCATTTTGTATTGCAAAGGGGTCTGACAGAGTGTCATTAACCCTAACTGAGGCAGAGGCATGTAAGTACACAGCTTCTATGGCATTGATGAAGGGGGGGGGGAAGTTTCGAGTGCGCAGTGCTGAGTACATAAAAGACCATTTGACTCTGTCAAATGCCTTCTCTGCATCTGTGCTAAGAAGGACTAGGGGGAGGCCTTTCCTTTTGACATAGTGGATAATGTTAAGTATTCGTGCTGTATTGTCTTTCCCCTCTCTATGTTTCACGAATCCTACTTGATCTCTATGAATTAGTGAGGGAAGCAATTTCACCAGTCTGTTTGCCAACATCTTGGCAAAAATTTTCAAATCTATATTGAGGGGGGAAATGGGCCTATAATTGGGACAGAGGGAGTGGTCTTTACCTTCTTTGGGAATTAACGTAATGTGGGCCTTAGTCATATCAGCAGATAGGGGAACACCTCGTAGGGAATCATTGTAGATTGGCAGGAGGTGAGGGATCAATACTTCATGAAAGGATAAGTAATATGGTGTCGGGAGTCCATCTGGACCGGGGCATTTTCCTCTGGGGGAGTTTTTAATTGCATCCAAGATTTTGTCATAAGAGAAAGGAGAGGCTAGATAGATTCTATCTTGTTCCGTGATCATGGGGAGTGTCAGATTCTCCAGATATGAACTAGAGGGCGTCAAGGAGTCTGTGCTACCCGAGAGAGAGCGTGAGGAATTGAGGTTGTAGAGGGATTGGTAATAATCCCTAAACAGTGAGGCGATCTTGTTTGATTCAAAAGTTAGCCCGCCTTCTGGGGTTTTCTGTTTGTGTATATAGTTATTTGATTTCCTACTCTTGAGCCTAGACATCATGTAACGGGAGGCCTTGTTCCCATGAGCGAACATTTTGTATTGGGAATGCAAAAAAAGTTTAGCTGATGCCGCATTCAAGAGATTTTTGAGGGAGGCTCTACATACGGATAATTCCTGTAAGTGAGCTTCCAGCAGAGATCTCTTGTGAGCACTTTCCAAGGAACTAATTTTGGGATGTAGGGAATCTATCTGCTTTTGCTTTTCTTTTTTAAGGTGAGCCCCCAAACTGATACAGTGGCCTCTAATGAACGCTTTGTGGGCATCCCAAATAGTCTGTGGAGAAACCCCAGGGGTACAATTAATGTCAAAGAATTCTTCTAGAAGGTGTTGTAGTTTAGCTCTACTATCCTGAGAAGCTATGAGCATTTCATTAAATCGCCAATGGCTAGTGGGTTTATGGGTAAGACGAGGTTTTATATGAAGGTATATGGGGGCATGATCCGAAATGATAATGGACCCAATATCTGCTTCGGAACAGAGCTGTAGATGTTGGTTTGAGATAAACAGATAGTCTAGACGATGATAAGACTTATGCATTGGTGAGAAAAAAGTATAGTCCCTGGAATCAGGGTGTATAGTACGCCAGACATCAATTAAGTGAGCCTTAGATAGTGCCCGGATAAGGGAACGTATACCTTTCTGGGATTGGGCGGATTTATGGGAGGAGGAATCTACAAAGGGGTTGAGGAAAAGATTTAAGTCCCCCCCATCACCGTAACACCTTCTCTAAAGGATTCCATTTTTGCTAATAAAGATCTAAGCCAGGGAATCTGTCCGTTATTCGGGGCATAGACATTCACGAAAGTATACAGATGTTGACCTATCTTCCCTTTAACCATTATGAAACGACCATCTGGGTCACACAACTGGTCGTCTAGAATAAAAGGTACCTTGCCCTGAAACCCAATGCTTACTCCTTTGGAGTTAGATGCAGGAGAACCGCAGTGATACCAGTTAGAGAAATATGAATAGGACAGATTTGGAAAGTGTTGGGACTTAAAGTGGGTCTCCTGTAGAAAAACAATGTTCGCTTTATCTTTTCTCAAAATTCCGAAGATCTGGCTCCGCTTAGAAGGCGAATTGCAACCCTTCACATTATAGGAGGCAATTTTAAGAGCCATCATGGGAATAGAGAGGAAAGGCAAAATGTTGAAACATGCGAGCCTGGAAAACAGTCAAAAAGAAAATTTGAGCAGAATACTTAATAACTAGGTGACCTAGCAGGAGAAAAAGTTTAAGTCTAGATGACGGGGTGACCTGTCTCGGGTGGAAAGTGCTCCACACAATGAAAGACCTGCGGAAACAATCAAAAAACATATTGAGAACAAACAAAAGAAAAATGGGAACTAAATTGTCATATAGGTCCTGAGGGACTCTAATGAAGGGGGGGAATGGCATTCGCCAATTTTGGACCCGGCGTTCAATGTCAAATACAACCAGTCGTTCGATCAATGATTTGTCTAATATATATGATAAGAGGGCAATGGCTTTCGAAGTAAAAGCCCTAAGGGTCCAAGTCTCGGCTTGCGGGAAAAGGGGAGACCAAGGGTCGCTGAATACATACATTAAATCTTAGATGCTGGGAGCATTTCAAGCTCCTACGTTTTCATCAGAGACTTGAACCACATAGGGGAATGTGCAAACGAGAACTGGTCCCAAGACACCGATAACAACATCTGAATATATGGTGACGGCTACACACTAAATTATCGCATAGATAGGAGCGCCCTACAACAGTGTGTAGACGGGACCATCATTCTGGGACATCGGGTCGCAAGGTAGCCCTGGATCTCTGATACCCAAATGTAGTTTCGTATTGTCGACTATACACCGAGCCATGGCCCAACAAACGAGTTCTGGAGCAATGTATAGTCAAGAACACCGCCAGGGGTTGCTGAATACATGAATTAGCCCAGAGGCGCTGGATACATATTACGGTCTTCTATAAACGGTTGCGCATTGAATCACCGCAGAAAAAAGAAGCATTGAGTCAGTGCGCATACCAGGACAACGGTGTATAAAACATAACCCACGTGTTAGGCAGAAATTGCAAACAACAGTCTCTGAGGTAGCCCATGAACTATAATAAAAAAAACTATACTAAATATCACCAGGATATACCCCAAGCAAAATCGCATGTTAAGCATATCCCGGTGATACGAAGCATACTTTGAAGTCAAAGATGTCCGTTCGTACCATGCGGATACAAAGAATAATCGGACCATAAATCGCGTCACAACTAACAGGAGACGCCAAGTGATCCGGTAACCAAACAATATACAATATTCAGGTAAATGCACCGGTTACAAGATGGATATAGCCTCAAATAAGCCGTATCTCATCCAGTAAGACGTTAGGAAAATCTCAATATGCGGTGATGTTAAAGCCCCTAAATATTTGCAACATGCAAAGTGTAAGTTAAGGAAAACTTGGGGGTCGCGATAAAGTGCCTAAGGTGTCAGACTCAGAAATTCGAAGGAAGTAACAGAGAAGCAATACAATGGGGAGGACAAGAGGTACACCAGGGACACACTACATGAGGCAGGGGCAAAGGTGAGAGGAGAGAAGATAGAATGACTGATACTCATCCAATGCGAAGATGACTAGTAAGAGGCATAAAGTCTCATTCTCAGAAGACGTCGGTAGCTATGCGCCTCGGGGTAAGAGGGTGATTTTTCTTCTTCTCTTTTTGCCTTTGTGCTTTAGGGGTACCCTTCATTTCAAACGGTACCACCTTGGGTAGTTTCGGAAGTGTAGTAATGTCCTGGATAGCGTCCCAATCCTCAATGTCCAGGGGATTTATATCCAGCAGATCGAATGCAGGGTCTAAGTCCAGATGCGACTTGATGGTAATCCTCCTGCCTTGATACGAAAAGGACAATCTGAATGGGAACTGCTACCGGTAAAGAATCTTGTTATTCCTGAGCCAATCGGTGAGGGGTTTAAGAGTCCTTAGCTTCTGCAGGGTCACCGGAGCAAGGTCTTGGAAAATATTGATCGGCACCCCATTATATTTAGCTCCACCAGGTAGACAAGCTTTATTTATTATAGCATCTTTGTCCTGGAAATGGAGGAACCGGCAGATTATATCTCTGGGGGGTTCGTTGCCCTGTGGTTTTGGGCGCAATGCCCGATGAGCTCTCTCGATCGTTATGGAAGCAGAGCGTTCCGGGCCCAGTAATTCTTCGCATGATGCTTTCAGTTCACTTGCGTTTTTACGGATCCGGCGTGTAATTCCGGCAAGTGGAGTACACGACGGATCCGGACAACGGAAGTGTGAAAGAGCCCTTACCTATTCCTACCTTGATATATTATTAAATATTTTTTGTTTTTGTCCTTTTTAGCATTTCTCCTCTTTTTGTGATTAATTTATTGAATATTTCCTGCAGAGATTTTTTTATTTCCTTATTCCTCAGACTGTATATGATGGGGTTGATGAATGGAGTAAATACAGTATACATCAGAGATAGGAGCTTACTAGTATTCAGGGTTTGTCCTTCTGTTGGGAAAATGTAAACACTCAGTATAGTAACAAAGAATATGATGACCACAATGAGGTGGGAGCTACAGGTGGAGAAGGCTTTCTGTCTACTGATTCTGGACTGAAACCGCAAGATGGTGACAATAATATTAGTATAAGATATGATAATTATCGTGATTGGGATCAGGAGTACAGGAAAGCTCAGTATACAGTTCACTAACTTCATAGTATACACCCCAAAACAGGCAATTTTCATCACGGGAACTTGATCACAGAAGAAATGGTCAATGACATTTGGTCCACAAAACATCAGCTTTGATGTAAATAAGGTTTCAATAAATCCAAAAAAGAAACTTAACACCCAACACATGGCGGCCAATATCACACAGCGCTTTTTTGTCATGATAGAAGAATAGAGGAGGGGATTACAGATGGCCACATATCTGTCATAAGACATCACTGTGAGAAGAAGACATTCAGATGCTTCTGTAGTACTAAAAACATAAAACTGTGTCATACAACTAATAACAGTAATGGTCGCCCCATTATTCAGTAGGACGTGGAGCATGGTGGGGACAATATTTGCAGTTAAGAAGATATCAGTAATAGACAGCTGTGAGATGAAGAAGTACATTGGGGCATGGAGGTTCTTGCTGGTGGACACCAGGGTGATGATCAGGAGATTCCCACATATTGTCCCACAATATATCATCAGGATGAGACAGATTAAGTAAATTCTTAAATAACGGCTGCTTTGAAATCCTACAATGAAAAACTCAGTGACCGTAGTCATGTTCTTCTCCTGCATAAATAACAATAAGTGTTAGGAATTAGTTGTCTGATTATCGACTAGAACAAGTAAATCATTAAATGCATTTGTCATGATATTTTATAGAAGTAAATATTAAAGGGGTTGTCCCATTGTAAACACATCCCCTATACATGGGGTAGGTGATAAGCACCGTATCGGCAGGGGTCCAAACAATCTCAGAAATAGAGGCCTTGTGTTCTCCGAATGAATGGAGTGATGGTCACTCCACCAAACTGTGGGACTGCCAGAGACAGCTAAGTAAAAGAGCTTGGCTGTCTGTGGCAGCCCCATATATTGGGATAATGTAGAAATCATCATTATATTCAAGGAATACTGGGCCCATATTATCGTGATCGCTGATGACCACAGTAGTTTGTTTTTTTTTTATAATTTTTTTATTGAAATCAGTAAGACAGTACAACTGGAGGATACAACCTCCCGATTATAGTAACAGAAAATAGTAACAGTATCATCACAGGGTATACATTAACATGTATATGTAGTGGCATTATTACAAGTAAACATATCTAGTCGCATAGAGTCTTATGGCTAGAGCCAGATGGTAAAGAGTACAGGTATGGATTGGTATGGGTGCAGGAGGCAAATGGCTTGCGAGGATTGGGGGTATATTGTACCCAACAGAGTAAGGAAATCTTTGTAGGGAGAGTTTAGGACTTCAATTCTGATGGATTAAAGACCTTAAATCTGAAGATGGGTTTGGAGCGAGACGTTGATACTCCTGAACGACTTCCAGTCCTTCCACAATCTCATGAAATTTTGGAAGTTTCTCAATTCCCAGGATGAAATTTCCTCGAATCTGTGGATTTGGTCCACTTTTAAAAGCCATTGATCAATGGAAGGGGTTTCTGTTGAAAGCCATAGTCTTGGAATGAGAAACCTGGCTGCAGCTAACAAATGTTTAAATAGCTCTCGGTTAGAGATCCTATGTCCAGAAGGGAAGACGCCCAGGAGTGCAATCTCTGGAGAGGGAACTAGATCCGCTCCACATATATGATTAGCTATTTGAAATATTTTCTCCCACCACCCATAGAGGTTGGGACATTCCCACCATATATGTATAAAGGAGCCTCTGTCTGCAAGGCACCTCCAGCATCTATCACATCCAGACAATGAATATCTAGAAACAACATCCGGCGTCTTGTACCATCTAGTCATTATCTTGTATCCGTTCTCCTGGATACGGACGCATCTGGATGATTTATGTGGAGATTGTAGGATGTTGTCAATTTCTTTAGCTGTGAACTTATGTTTTAGGTCCTTTTCCCATTGGCCAATGAAAGAAGGCAGAACATTAGAAGTATGGGATCTAAATCTGTTGTATAGTTGCGATATGATCTTCTTGGGATCTCGTGAACTATCAATCAAACTCTCAAACCATGTTAATGGTCTCAGCAGGTCTCCTAAAGAGATGTGTAGGGATAAATATGTTTTGATGAAGTATACTGGATTATTTAGCGTGCTAGAGGAAGGAATTGCCAGGCTCTCCCTCAATTTATTTAATGAGAGAAGAGTATTGTCGGTGAGTAAATCTCTCAACCTAATATCAGAGTCTCTAAGGTGCGTGGGCAAACTCTCTTGCAGTACTTTAGGGGCAGTTCGCAGAATATCACACACTCGAAGAAGTGGCGAGGGAAAGGGGGTATGGAGGTATGTGGATTGGAGACACTTCCAGGCGTTGTAAGTGGCCGTAATCAGAGGAGTTACTGCTGAGGGAAAGGGAAGAAAGCACTTATGTCCTAACATAAGAGCTTTAAAAGATGAACCAATTAATGACTGTTCCATCTGGACCCAAGATTTGTGAGAAGGGATTCTCAACCAGTCCACCGCTCTGGCCAGCAGGACAGCCTTCCCGTACAGTTCCGTATCTGGAAGGGCAATTCCTCCCAAGGCCTTGGGTCTGTTTAGGGTTTTATATGAGAGACGGGCTTTCTTCCCATTCCATATGAAGGAGCTAAATAATGATCGAAGAGAAGCGTAGTATGAGGAAGGGACAGGGATAGGAAGAACCTGAATTAAGTAAGTCAGTTTAGGTAAGACTAGGGACATAATTAATTTTTTTCTACCGAACCAAGATAAAATTGGTAAGTCAAGGTTTTTTAACCACTTAAAACACGCTAGCTAAAACCCCCTTCATGACCAGGCCACTTTTTACACTTCGGCACTACACTACTTTCACCGTTTATTGCTCGGTCATACAACTTACCACCCAAATGAATTTTACCTCCTTTTCTTCTCACTAATAGAGCTTTCATTTGGTGGTATTTTATTGCTGCATTTTTACTTTTTTTGTTATTAATCAAAATTTAACGATTTTTTTGCAAAAAAATGACAATTTTCACTTTCAGCTGTAAAATTTTGCAAAAAAAACGACATCCATATATAAATTTTCTCTAAATTTATTGTTCTACATGTCTTTGATAAAAAAAAAATGTTTGGGCAAACAAAAAATGGTTTGGGTAAAAGTTATAGCGTTTACAAACTAAGGTACAAAAATATGAATTTCCGCTTTTTGAAGCAGCTCTGACTTTCTGAGCACCTGTCATGTTTCCTGAGGTTCTACAATGCCCAAACAGTACAAACACCCCACAAATGACCCCATTTCGGAAAGTAGACACCCTAAGGTATTTGCTGATGGGCATAGTGAGTTCATAGAACTTTTTATTTTTTGTCACAAGTTAGCGGAAAATGATGATTTTTATTTTAATTTATTTTTTTCTTACAAAGTCTCATATTCCACTAACTTGCGACAAAAAATAAAAAATTCTAGAAACTCGCCATGCCCCTCACGGAATACCTTGGGGTGTCTTCTTTCCAAAATGGGGTCACTTGTGGGGTAGTTATACTGCCCTGGCAATTTAGGGGCCCAAATGTGTGAGAAGTACTTTGCAATCAAAATGTGTAAAAAATGGCCTGCGAAATCCGAAAGGTGCACTTTGGAATATGTGCCCCTTTGCCCACCTTGGCTGCAAAAAAGTGTCACACATCTGGTATCGCCGTACTCGGGTGAAGTTGGGGAATGTGTTTTGGGGTGTCATTTTACATATACCCATGCTGGGTGAGAGAAATATCTTGGCAAAAGACAACTTTTCCAATTTTTTTATACAAAGTTGGCATTTGACCAAGATATTTCTCTCACCCAGCATGGGTATATGTAAAATGACACCCCAAAACACATTCCCCAACTTCTCCTGAGTACGGCGATACCAGATGTGTCACACTTTTTTGCTGCCAAGGTGGGCAAAGGGGCACATATTCCAAAGTGCACCTTTCAGATTTTGCAGGCCATTTTTTACACATTTTGATTGCAAGGTACTTCTCACACATTTGGGCCCCTAAATTGCCAGGGCAGTATAACTACGCCACAAGTGACCCCATTTTGGAAAGAAGACACCCCAAGGTATTCCGTGAGGGGCATGGCGAGTTCCTAGAATTTTTTATTTTTTGTCACAAGTTAGCGGAAAATGATGATTTATTTTTTTTTCTCTTTTTTCCTTACAAAGTCTCATATTCCACTAACTTGCGACAAAAAATAAAAAATTCTAGGAACTCGCCATGCCCCTCACGGAATACCTTGGGGTGTCTTCTTTCCAAAATGGGGTCACTTGTGGCGTAGTTATACTGCCCTGGCAATTTAGGGGCCCAAATGTGTGAGAAGAACTTTGCAATCAAAATCTGTAAAAAATGGCCTGCAAAATCTGAAAGGAGCACTTTGGAATATGTGCCCCTTTGCCCACCTTGGCAGCAAAAAAGTGTAACACATCTGGTATCGCCGTACTCAGGAGAAGTTGGGGAATGTGTTTTCGGGTGTCATTTTACATATACCCATGCTGGATGAGAGAAATATCTTGGCAAAAGACAACTTTTCCCATTTTTTTATACAAAGTTGGCATTTGACCAAGATATTTTTCTCACCCAGCATGGGTATATGTAAAATGACACCCCAAAACACATTCCCCAACTTCTCCTGAGTACGGCGATACCAGATGTGTGACACTTTTTTGCAGCCAAGGTGGGCAAAGGGGCAGATATTCCAAAGTGCACCTTTCGGATTTCGCAGGCCATTTTTTACACATTTTGATTGCAAACTACTTCTCACACATATGGGCCCCTAAATTGCCAGGGCAGTATAACTACGCCACAAGTGACCCCATTTTGGAAAGAAGACACCCCAAGGTATTCCGTGAGGGGCATGGCGAGTTCCTAGAATTTTTAATTTTTTGTCGCAAGTTAGTGGAATATGAGACTTTGTAAGGAAAAAAGAAAAAAAAAGAAAAATCATCATTTTCCGCTAACTTGTGACAAAAAATAAAAAATTCTAGGAACTCGCCAAGCCCCTCACGGAATACCTTGGGGTGTCTTCTTTCCAAAATGGGTCACTTGTGGCGTAGTTATACTGCCCTGGCAATTTAGGGGCCCAAATGTGTGAGAAGTACCTTGCAATCAAAATCTGTAAAAAATGGCCTGCAAAATCCAAAAGGTGCACTTTGGAATATGTGCCCCTTTGCCCACCTTGGCTGCAAAAAAGTGTCACACATCTGGTATCGCCGTACTCAGGAGAAGTTGGGGAATGTGTTTTGGGGTGTCATTTTACATATACCCATGCTGGGTGAAAGAAATATCTTGGCAAAAGACAACTTTTCCCATTTTTTTATACATGCGTACGTCTGAATGGAGCCTTACAGGGGGGTGATCAATGACAGGGGGTGATCAGGGAGTGTATATGGGTGATCACCCCCCTGTCATTGATCACCCCCCTGTAAGGCTCCATTCAGATGTCCGAATGATTTTTACGGATCCATGGATACATGGATCGGATCCGCAAAACACATGCGGACGTCTGAATGGGGCCTTACAGGGGGATGATCAATGACAGAGGGGTGATCAATGACAGGGGATGATCAGGGAGTGTATATGGGGTGATCAGGGGTTCATAAGGGGTTAATAAGTGACGGGGGGGGTGTAGTGTAGTGTGGTGTTTGGTGCGACTTTACTGAGCTGCCTGTGTCCTCTGGTGGTCGATCCTAACAAAAGGGACCACCAGAGGACCAGGTAGCAGGTATATTAGACGCTGTTATCAAAACAGCGTCTAATATACCTGTTAGGGGTTAAAAAAAATCAGATCTCCAGCCAGCCAGCGAGCGATTGCCGCTGGCAGGCTGGAGATCCACTCGCTTACCTTCCATTCCTGTGAGCGCGCGCGCCTGTGTGCGCGCGTTCACAGGAAATGTCGGGTATCGCGGGAGGACGCGTATGTGCGTCCACCCAGAAGAGCAGGGCCGCCGGCAGGAATCAATCCTGCGTACGGCGGTCCTGAGGAGGTTAAGGAGGTAGAGATATGGTTTAATAAGGGTAAATAATTTAAAGCAAACAGTTGGGAAGGGTCATTGCTAATCTTAACACCTAAGTATGTTAAATGAGGGCTTGACCAGTTAAGGGGAGATTTTTGTTCTAGCCGTTTTGCCAAGGAGGTAGAGAGGCCAGTATGTATAATTAGGGATTATATGATTAACTTTGAAGTTGGAGAAGTTGCCAAATGTTTCAAAATGGTGATAGATTTTGGGGAGAGCAACAGATGGGTTACTAATCATTATCAACAGGTCGTCAATGTGGAGGAGAGGTCTAACCTTTGATGAGCATCCCATACCAAAGCCATCCTTCTAGAGTCTTCAGGTGACGATGTAACAGTAAGAACATAATAACTAAAATAACAAAAGAAAAACACAAGGCATAAGCAATAAATCTGCAGAGACATTACTCAGTATGGGGGGGAATATGGGTAAACCCTTAAAACAGCAGAGCTTTATCAGAGTTGCCTCGAACACGTACCAGAGGTAGGGAGCGACCCAGTGGAACACCTCCCACTCTGATACTACCGACCAAACAATAGGGGCCTTCAAGAGACTGGGGGCCGGGGGCTAAGGAAGATAGGTCGTCCCAGCCCTCTTAATATGAAGGCTAAGGATATCCATCCCCCAGAGCCCCTTGAAGCTTGTTACTATGTATAGGATGAAGGGAGGACATTGGGGCAAATATCTGAAGATATCACATTTGGAGAATACAAGAATACTTATATGAGGGAGATTCAGATCATATCTTCTGTTTTTTCCAGGAGGAAGAAATTTGGTTTAGCTATCAACAGATATAATAGACTCATATTGAATCAAAAGGAGTCTGTGGAGAGACGTCTAGGTGTAATTGGGTTGGTTTTCTTCCTCTGTCGCTGGGCTTTAGGGGTCCTCCTGGGTTCAAAGGGTTGCGGCTTGGGGACATCAGGCAAGGAGGCGACATCTTGGATTAAGTCCCAATTTTCAATTTCCATGCTAGGAATCTCTAGGTGTTGAAACATTTGATCCAGGTCAGCATGGGTTCTGATTGTAATCCTGCTCCCATTGTAAAGGAACGATATGCCAAAGGGGAAAGTCCATCTATAGGTAATTTTCCTTTGGATAAGCCATTCAGTCAGGGGCTTAAGTGCCTTGCGTTTTTTCAGGGTAATCGGAGCCAAGTCCTGATAAATATGGATGCGGTAGTCCCTGAACAGGACTTCCGATTTTTTCCTGGCGCACTCCAATATGGCTTCCTTGTCCTGGAAATTTAAGAACCGGCAGATTATATCTCTAGGCGGCTCGGCTGGCTTAGGTTTAGGGCGGAGGGCCCTGTGAGCCCTTTCAATAATCGCGCTAGGATAATCGGGGCCTAGTAGTTGTTCACATAAGGCCTTCATAGCCTCCGGAATTTCTGAGGTTATAATAGATTCGGGAACAAAGGGTAGTGAGACGCACAGGACTGAGGAAAAATATGGAGGAGGTGCTCACAGTAAAGAGGATCCGTCCTTCCTCTAGTAAGGAATAAATAAAAATTAAAAAATACTGGGCACTCTCACTTATGTAGAACCATACAATTTATTTCAGTACATATAATCAATCACCCATAAACGCACAATCCCAATAATATAATAAAATAGATAATAGATAAAAAACTCCTAAAATCACTAAATAGCTAAAAAATGGATCCAAAAATGAGGGATAGTCAATCCATATGCATCAGACTGGTAGTTGGCGATAATTGGTGATTACAGATGGAATTTGCAGTGTCCTATACAATACACAGTCCTACTCCTTTGGAGAAAAGTATCGATACTGCGGTTTATAGAAATTCACTTGAGTGAGTATATTCGCGGCGTCCCGCTTGTACTCACTGTGCAGTGCAGTCTTTTGCAGATCATCGGCTTGTAATCCAAAGGTTGCTCTTGTCCGCTCCTGTCGCCACTGGATACTGCTGTAGCTTGCTTGCCCGTGTCTGGTCCTCTGGCTGCCGCTCCGTAGTGTCTAAGAGCCGGCAGGCACTAGGGCTTGTATTCGCTCTCCCCACGTCGGATAAACTGCGCCACGATACTAGGTAGCCTCGTGCGTTGCGCTTGTAGCTACCGATGTATCAGGGATTTTAGTGAAGCACAGGATCCTCGGTTGGTCCGAAATAGCAGCACAGCGTTTTTGAAGTTCCAGTACGACTTGCTTTGGGATTACTATGGGGGTCTCTTCACCAAACGCGTTTCGGGGTACTTGCCCCTTCCTCAGTGGTAGTGACTGCCCCGTAAGTGTCTGTTTTTATAGAGCCTTGTAGATTGTAATTATTCACACAGGTGTTGATTCACCTCTTTTTCCTCAAGAGGTGGTACGGAATTGGAATCCATTCTATTTGTGGTTTCACCCAATTATCCACGCCAGGAAACTTAATTTATAGCTTGCGTAATGCTTAATGTGCAATAATATTCGCCAGTAACTGTATCTGAAATTGCATTTATACAGTGACTCATTAACCTCTTTTATTATTCTGTTTTCAACACAAAGACAATCCCATTCAGTTCTTCCTATTTATTTTTATCTACACAAAAACCAATGCGGACCCTTGCGGTATCGATGCGGTTTAAATTCTTAATCGGGGGATCAAAAGTGACAGGTTATATACCGATTGTCCTTTTGTACCCCCTATCTATTACATATAGCAGAATAACATTTGCTTAAAATAAATAAACCAACAGTGGAAAGGACAGATGGCCCTATTGAATCTTCAAGGGTTGGCATAAAGGTATTAACCCCCTAATGACCACATCTAATGTCAATCTCCCTACTGTTTGATCTCCTCTTCCATAACCCACTATTCGTACCTCCTATGGGAGTCATATAGGTCATTTCCACATTACCAACAGTCATTTATCGTTTTTTTATATTTTCTCTTTATAATTTTTTAACGTATAATATTTTTTATTATTATTCTATTTGATTTACCTGAGAGCACTTAAATTTTTCATCGTCCTTTGAAGTCAGGGGTGGATTGGACCTTCCCATCCCCCCGTCTTTGTGTTGAAAACAGAATAATAAAAGAGGTTAATGAGTCACTGTATAAATGCAATTTCAGATACAGTTACTGGCGAATATTATTGCACATTAAGCATTACGCAAGCTATAAATTAAGTTTCCTGGCGTGGATAATTGGGTGAAACCACAAATAGAATGGATTCCAATTCCGTACCACCTCTTGAGGAAAAAGAGGTGAATCAACACCTGTGTGAATAATTACAATCTACAAGGCTCTATAAAAACAGACACTTACGGGGCAGTCACTACCACTGAGGAAGGGGCAAGTACCCCGAAACGCGTTTGGTGAAGAGACCCCCATAGTAATCCCAAAGCAAGTCGTACTGGAACTTCAAAAACGCTGTGCTGCTATTTCGGACCAACCGAGGATCCTGTGCTTCACTAAAATCCCTGATACATCGGTAGCTACAAGCGCAACACACGAGGCTACAAAGTATCGTGGCGCAGTTTATCCGACGTGGGGAGAGCGAATACAAGCCCTATTGCCTGCCGGCTCTTAGACACCACGGAGCGGCAGCCAAAGGACCAGACACGGGCAAGCAAGCTACAGCAGTATCCGGTGGCGACAGGAGCGGACAGGAGCAACTTCTGGATTACAAGCCGAAGATCTACACAAGATTTCACTGCACAGTGAGTACAAGCGGGACGCCGCAAACAGACTCACTCAAGTGAATGTCTACAAACCGTAGCATCTTTACTTCTCTCCAAAAAAGTGGGACTGTATATCGTACAGGACACTAAATCCCATCTTTAATTACCGACTACCGCCCACTACCAGTCTGATACATATGGACTGACTTTCCCTCAGCATTTTTTGGATCCATTTTTATTACTAGTGATTTTAGGAGTTTTATTATCTATTTTTATTATATTATTGAGATTGTGCTGTTTATGATTATATGTACTGTAATAAATTGTATGGTTCTACATAAGTGAGAGTGCCCAGTATTTTTTAAATTTATTTATTCCCTACTAGAGGAAGGACGGATCCTCTTTACTGTGAGCACCTCCTCCATATTTTTCCTCAGCCCTGTGCGTCTCACAACTTGTTGTTCTATATCTATTAATTCGTCCTGGTGACTGCACGGACTGTTGAGAACTATGGATATGTGGAATCATGTAGAATCTAAAAACCAAAAAGTCGATAACTTTATCTTTGAAGCAAATGATATGTGTGAAAATAGAGAAGATATAAGTATGGGCAAAGTTTTTAGGGAATTAGAGGGGCTCCTAATTCGACAACTAAAACAGAAATGGGAGATTAAAACCCTAACGAGATGTATAGAAGTGAACCAGATCCCCAAAGGCCTGTCATATAGTAAAGTCCCAGCTCAAGATTTATGTAGTGTCGATTTTGACCTGGAATGGGACAATTTACTATATGAACAATCTGTAGCCTTGACCAGATTGATTATTAAAAGACGGGCCGTGATTTTAGAAGAAACTACAAAAAAATTGCGGATATAAAAATTATTACTGACAAATTTCCCAATACGGAGGAACTGAATATGTTACAAACCAGATTATGTAACAATCTGGATAAGATAGAACGAGAGATTATGGAGAAAAAAATAAAAAAAATGCTATTCACTCAAAATAAAAAAGATAGAAAAGATAAGGTAGCACAACGTCTGGAGAGGGAAAGAACAGAAAGTATTAGGGAAGAAGAACAGATAGAAAGTAGAACTGATTCACGGGATAACTACACCAAAGACAACACTAGATCTAGTAATTTAATATACCGACTTATAATAGATTTGAGATTTTTGATGAAAGGGCTTCTTTTTTAGATCGGACCCCACCACATCACCGTATACGGACCAGGCCACCATCACCCCCAAGGGGAACACACAAACCTTATCACAGACCACAGACAGATCACCAATACAACCTGAGAGACAGGCCACAAATGCACAGGGAGCAACAGGACTCCAAGACACAGAACATAGGGAAATACCGACAACCGCACAATTCACACAATCACAGCACGAGATACCACGAAGAAAAAAGGGGAAGGTACGGAGAGGAAGGAGGAAGGGAAAGACATCACAGGCAACAGAATTAGAAGTGACTAATGACTCCATTATTAATTTGAGTTCAATCACACTGACTAACGTCCAGAAACACCTTCTAAATAAAGGCCTAAAATTTGCCCCAACGGAAAAACTTAATAAATTCTCAACCTTTATAGGGGTGGAAAAGTTTATACGGAGGTTATGCCTCAAAAAATATTTTTCAAAAAACCCGATTGAGAAGGAAATAGAAAATAATATTCAGAGGGAGAAATTCACACATACCAAACTTAAAAACCGTTCCAAAAAATACCCGAGGAACGAAATTAGCCACGAAATGGCGACATTCAAAGAAAGTGTGGAGAATGATGTACGAAAAATAAAAGACACTAATAAATTTAGACGCAAGAATTTAACGAAGGGAGAAATCGGTACCTTAAAACAACTACAGAAAGACAATAGGATTATTATTCGCCCAGCCGATAAAGGGGGGGCAATAGTTGTACAGGACGCTGAAAAATACAAACAGGAATGCTACAGACAATTAGCGGACAAGGACACATACAAAAAATTAGCGAAAGACCCAACTGGTGACTTTTTAGTGGAATTAATGAATCTAGTGGAGGACGGTAAAGGGAGAGGGATTTTAACAGAGAACGAATACAATTTTATACTGAATAAATACCCCAGGATACCGGTATTCTACTGCCTACCGAAAGTGCATAAGGATATGAACAATCCACCAGGTCGCCCTATAGTTTCAGGGATTGAATCCTTGACGTGCAACTTATCCAAATATATCGATGTGTTATTACAGCCGATAGTTAAGAAGACTGCCTCGTATACTAAGGATTCCACACAAATTATAAAAATTGTGGAGAATATGGCATTTGAAGAAGGCTGGTGGATGGGCACCTTGGATGTTCAATCCTTATACACTATTATCAACCACGAGCAGGGTAAACGAGCAGTTGAGTCCCAGTTAAAACAAGAAGGTAGGCTAAAGGAGGAGCAGATCGACTTTTTAACCCAAAGTATTGATTTTATACTAACGCACAATTATTTTAACTTTGAAACGGATTTTTATCTTCAAACTCAGGGCACAGCCATGGGCACCAGGTTCGCCCCCAGTTACGCAAATTTATTTATGGCTGATTGGGAAGAACGGAACATCACCCCTCGACTGGGGGTGGACCTGGTGCTATGGCAAAGATATATAGATGACGTGCTTTTTATTTGGAAATCTGGCAAAGAATCTTTGGAAGATTTTTTATGGGTTATTAATTGTAATGAGCTTAATTTAAAGTTCACCCACAATATTAGCAAGGAGACGTTAGAATTTTTAGACCTAAAATTATTTATAGAGGATAAATTAATTAAATGCTGTACTTTTATGAAACCCACCATGAGAAACAGTTATATACTGTATAACAGTTGTCATTTACCCAGTTGGTTGACCAATATACCGCAAGGTCAGTTTCAAAGAATAAGACGTAACTGTACACTAGAAGAATATTTCGAAAAAGAGGCCATTAAGATGAAAGAGGCATTTTTAGATAAAAATTACCCAGAGGAATTAATATTAGGATCCCTGAACAAAGTGAGAAACATGAAAAGGGAAGACTTTTTTTCAGAAAAGGTGAAACATATAGATGGGGAAAAGGACGAAATACGGATTATTTTACCTTTTAATGATGAATACAGGAAGATCCAAAAAATTATAGGGAGACACTGGCATTTATTACAGAAAGACAAAACAATAGGCCCCCTAATTCCAATAAAACCTCGGATAACTTTTACCAAGGCCCCTAGTTTGGGGAACAAGGTAGCCCCAACAATAAAAAGAAAAGACATAGGTAGCACCTCTCTACAAAACTGGCTTAGTATGGAGGGTTTCTATAGATGCGGAAAGTGTGGAAACTGTAAGATTACATCTTTTCCCCGGAAGACAAAGGAAATTATATCCCCAGTTAACAATCACAAACATATAATAAAGGACTTTTTAACATGCAACTCCGATAATGTCATCTATATTATTGAGTGTCCGTGTGGACGCCAATATATCGGGAGAACAAAAAGATTCCTAAAAAAACGTATCTCCGAGCACATCGCCAATATTAAGAAGGGCCTAGAAACTCACTACACTTTCTAGACATTTTAAGCTATTGCATGACCAAAATCCAACAGGCATGAAATTTGCGGCGATTGATAAGGTGGAGAAATGTTGGAGGGGAGGAGACCACATAAGCAGAATGTCCAGACTAGAGTCCCAACGGATATACGAACTGAACTACCTTGATGCCAGGCGGATTGAACGCAGAATTCGAACTATTCGGATTCTTGTAATTTGGTGGATGTCCCTCATGGACGGCAAAACCCCTGCAGGTTTTTTCTTGTCCTGGGGGGTTCGGCCCTTCATGGGGGACCTCCATCTAACATTCCATCACCCCGTTTTGGGAAGGTTCGATCCGTCCCTGACTTCAAAGGAGGATGAAAATTAAAGTGCTCTCTGGTAAACCAAATAGAATTTTAAAAATTTTTAAAAAATTTTAAAAAAATATTATACTTTGAAAAAATAGAAAAAGAAATATATAAAGAAATGAAAAATGACTGTTAGTAATGTGGAAATGACCTATATGACTCCCTTAGGAGGCATGAATAGTGGATTATGGAAGAGGAGATCAAACAGTAGGGAGATTGACATTAGATGGGGCCATTAGGGGGTTAATACCTTTAGGTTAACCCTTGAAAATTCATTAGGGACATTTGAACTTTCCACTGTCGGTTTATTTATTTGAAGCAAATTTTATTCTGCTATATGCAATAGCTAGGGGGCACAAGAGGACAATCGGTAAATAACCTGGCACTTTTGATCCCCCGATTAAAAATTGAAACCGCATTGATACCGCAAGGGTCCGCATCGGTTTTTTGTGTAGATAAAAATAAATAGGAAGCACTAATGGGATTATTTCTGTGTAGAAAAGAGGTTAACGAATCACTGTATAAACGCAACTTTAGAGAAAGTCACGGACGAATATTATTGCACATTAAGCATCATGCAAACTATGTAGCAAGTTTTCTGGCGTGGATAATTGGGTGAAACGATGAATAGAATGGACTTCAAATCCGTACCACCTCTTGAGGAAAAAGAGGTGAATCAACACCTGTGTGAATAATTAAAAATCTACAAAGCTCTATAAAAACAGACACTTAAGGGGCAGTCACTACCACTGAGGAAGGGGCAAGTACCCCGAAACGCGTTTGGTGAAGAGACCCCCATAGTAATCCCAAAGCAAGTCGTACTGGAACTTTTAAAAAAACGCTGTGCTGCTTTTTCGGACCAACCGAGGATCCTGTGTTTTATTAAGATCCCTGACACATCGGCAACTACAAGCGCAACACACGAGGCTACATAGTAGCGTGGCGCAGTGTATCCGACGTGGGGAGAGTGAATACAAGCCTCATTGCCTGCCGGCTCTTAGATACCACGGAGCGGCAGCTAAAGGACTTAACACGGGCAAGCAAGCTACAGCAGTATCCGGTGGCGACAGGAGCGGACAGGAGCAACTTCTGGATTACAAGCTGAAGATCTACACAAGATTTCACTGCACAGTGAGTACAAGCGGGACGCCGCAAACATACTCACTTAAGTGAATCTCTACAGACTGTAGCATCGTTACTTTTCTCCAAAAGAGTGGGACTATATATCGTACAGGACACTACAAATCCCATCTATAATTACCAATTATCGCCCACTACCAGTCTGATGCATATAGACTGACTATCCCTCATTTTTTGGATCCATTTTTTATTATTTAGTAATTTTAGGAGTTTTTATCTATTATCTATTTTATTATATTATTGATATTGTGCGTTTATGATTATATGTACTGAAATAAATTGTATGGTTCTACATAAGTGAGAGTGCCCAGTATTTTTTAATTTATAATAGATTCGGGCAGGCCTCGGAACCTCAGGTTGTTTCTTCTGCCCCGATTCTCTTGGTCCTCTAGGGCCGCATACACACAATTCAGGTGATTTTGGACTGTTTGTAGGCTGTTAGAAGCAGCCGCCTGGAAATCCAGCGCGGCGTTATGAGCGGTTTCCAGATCCTCCACTCTGCCACCGATATGTTTAATGTCCTGTCTCATGGAGGAAACTTCACTTACTAGCGGTTCCAGTGCTTTGGTGAGGACCGATTTCAGGTATTTCCTGGAGATAGGAAGATTTTGACGTCCACCCGCTTCTTCTGAGTCGCTTTCTCTGCCCTCTGAGTTCGGGTACTCGTCTTCAGGAGCAGCCGCGAGCGCCATTTTGGTTTCTTTTGCGACGTGTATTGCTGCCGCTTTTTTAATGAATTTATCCATGTCCCCTGAGGTAACGGGTGGCTTCTGGTGCTGCTGGGTATCCCCTTGTCTCGGGTTGCCGATTTTCACCATGATCTGGTCGGTATAGCTAGCGTAGGCTGCGATAAAGCAATGCTAGTCAGACGGAGCTCAGACACACACCATCTTCCTCAGGCGCTAGCTCCGCCCCCCGATGACCACAGTAGTTTGACCCCAACCAACCAGACACATTTTGTGGATACACTGTAAGGGTTTGTAATAGGACAACCCCCTTAGACAATTGGTAGGCCTGAGGCTACTTTCACTCTAGCGTTTTAACTGGATCCGGCAGGGTTCAGCAAAACCGCTTCCGTTACTGATAATACAACCATCTGCATCCGTTATAAACGTTATAACATTGCCAAGATGGATCCGTCATGAACTCCATTGAAAGTCAATGGGGGACGGATCCGTTTTCTATTGTGGCAGATTGTGTTTCCCGGAAACGGATCCGTCCCCATTGACTTGCATTGGGGGTCATGCCAGATCAGTCTAGCTCTGCATCCCAGGATGGAAAGCAAACTACAACATGTTGCGGTTTGCTCTCCGGTATGGGAACACAACTTAACGGAACGGAATGCATTTTGAAGCATTCATTTCTGTTCAGTTCAGTTTTGTCCCCATTGACAATGAATGGGGACAAAACTGAAGCATATTTTTTCTGGTATTGAGCCCCTATGACGGATCTCAATACCAGAAAACTAAAACGCTAGTGTGAAAGTCGCCTAACATATGTGGTATCAGGATAGTTCTGTTATGTGAGGGGATTCCAGGGACATGTCTTCATTTTATGTGAGTGACAAAAGCTGGTCTAAGGCAATCATCAGATGAATATTACAACTGACGTCCCGCTGCAATAGCTGGGATCAGAGAGAATTCTGATGCTGCATGTTTAACCCCTTAGATGTCACAGACAATAACGTGCGTCAGAAGGATAAACAATTCAGTGTTTTTTTTTCAGTCGACAGGACAATTTTTCCCGTTATGTATAACAGAAACAAACAGAACCGTTAGGAGCCCCCATAGACATGTATTGGGACGGAGCAAAACGGAATGCATCCTAAAGGGTTGTGTTTTGTATTCCGTCCTAAAATACTGTTATATTCCATTATCACGGAACCTATAACAAAATCCCATAATGCGAATGTTAACCCTAACACTGACAGGCACAAAACATAGGAACTGAGAAATGGCAAATCGAAGTCGCAAATAAATAAATGATTCAAGTTTATT
The DNA here is from genome assembly GCF_014858855.1 of Bufo gargarizans. Lineage (NCBI taxonomy): Eukaryota > Metazoa > Chordata > Amphibia > Anura > Bufonidae > Bufo > Bufo gargarizans. The sequence goes on along the minus strand of NC_058081.1, from coordinate 9,878,077 downwards.
AAAAACACGAAAATGTATACTTTGGGCTATATTTACACAACAGTGAAAAAAATGGCTATGAAAAACAGGCAATCAGTTTTTCATGGTCATTTTTAAACCAACTTTGCTTTCATTGTCTGGCCAATATTTCATTGTTTTTTAACAGTCGTTAAAAATTGATTATTTTCACTGGCCTTTTTAATTTAAATCCCAATCCCTGAATTATACATGATGTCCCCCATAGTGGCCCCAGCAGTAATAATGCCCTTATAGTGGCCCCCAGCATTACTAATGTGTCCAAGAATGTCTCCAAGAATTTAAAATGTCCCCTGAAGTGGCCGCCAATGTCCCCCATAATGGCCCTCAGCTGTATTAATGGGCTTATTTTTTTAAAGCAAAAAATAAAATAAAGTGAATTACCCACCTCATCCTCTCGCACATGCAGAGGAAGACACTCCTCTCTTGATACAGAAGGACCTGGATGATGACATCACAATGCTCTCCTAGCATGATCGCTGGGAGCACATGATGACATCATCACGTTTGGAATGCAGGTCCTTCAGCATTAGGAGAGGAGGGACTGCCTCTGTGTGTAAAAGTGGATGAGGTATTTTTTTTTCTACCCTCTTAAAGGCCACAGTGATATATTGTTGTGGATGCAGTGTGACATCCAGTATACTTTTATATTATCCAGTATATTTTAACATTTCACTGGTCCCAGCCCCCACAACAGTTCCACCATCAGCTGCATAACAACCACCCAGCCCTGTTTTCTTATTGTCACGAGGAGCAGAGGCTGCAGTTAACAGCCATGACCGTGCCTACAAAGAATATGTCTTTTCTTGGTGCCATTTCGGGTGTGGCGGCACAAGCAGCTGCACAGTCTCCAACTGAAAACTATAGGAGGCGGATTCTGAGCTGCCGCTATCACAAGTGGACTTTAACAGTCTCTTCAAGAGAATCTCTTGTGGAGACACACTTCTGGTCTTCACTTCAGTGATTCATTTTCATTCGGACTCATTGAGACTACTGTAACTGATAGTGAAATATTAAACTGAAGATTAGAAGTTTGACTGAGGAATAATCTATTCTGACTGGGACTTAGGGCCTTACACACTGCAGACGGTGAGGGTTCTGAAGTTAGGGAACAGTGCTTGGAAGAGGAGACTCTTCCAGACTACTGGAGCAACCACAAGAAGACCACGCCTTACCATCCCTTCCAGAGAGCAGCAACACATGGTGACACCTCAACTGTGTCCAGGGAACTAAGCAGAGCGTTGGGGCCAACCAAAACCTGGCCACTGCAATTGCTACAAAGAAGGCTTCAGAAAAGATGCAGTAGAGGAGCATTGACTTGGTGGCGTAGATGCAAAAACATCTGTTTGAGCGGATGAGGAGGAGCGCTGTTTGCTGCCTTCACGCAGGCTTAGTAAAGTCATGTGATATCCAATGTCAGGACTGGCCTGGCTACCCACCAAGCCCTGTAGAGCACAGGCAACCAGTTTCCAGCACACAGCCCCTTTCTACCCGCATACTGGACAGCAACATCACAAGTCATTACAGACAGTAAGTGTAGACCAGTGGTTCTCAAACTTTTCACACCAAGTGACAAGCTGTTCGAAATGAGCTTGGAAGGAAGCGAACAGTCATAAATATTAACCAAATAAGGCTGTCCTCATGCCACTGGCATGCTCTGTTCTAATCCTCTGTCAGAAGTTCCTTCAGATTTAAAAGAGAGATTAGACGACATTCAGCACTAAGCTGCCTGTTAAAATGACATACACCACATTAGGACCCATGATAGATGACTATTACTATTTAAATTACATACCACACTACCAAACATACAGGAGAATACAGAACTTCATACTTCTTACATCCTCTGATATAGATGTTCTCTATTCTCATCTTGTCCATTCAGACCAGACTGCCATTATGAATTCTTTCAGCCACATTCCATCTCTGAAGATTTTGACAAATAGATATCTTAGGTTCCTACTTTTCTATCATGATCCACAGTTTTTAACCCCCTCATCCTGCTACCCCTCCATACTGTGCCCGCTGTGCTCCCCAATACTATACTGCAGAAACAGATAGACCCCTTGAAAATATTAGTACCCCACAGACCCCCAGTGCCTCCTTCAATAATTATGGATACACAGTGCATTCAAAAATAATTGTCCCCAGCAAATACTGCACCTGACAATAATAGTGCTGTAAACAGTGTGACCCCCCAAAATAATTGCTGTAAACTGATATTGTGCCATGCCGCCCACAGCAAAAGTACTCCCACCAATAGTAAAAATTCTCTTGCAGAGCACCCTTAGTGGTAATAGTGCCCCTACAGTGCCCCAAATAGTTTCAATTGGTCCCCCATTAATAATAAAGCCCCAGATAATGTCCCCAGTAGTAATAATGCCCAATAATAGTGACCCCAGTAGACCCATTTTCCCCATAGTTCCTCCACCCTCCATTGTGGCCCAGCAATATACTGTCAAAGAAATATAAAAACACAGATTTTTGCCCTTCATACTGCTGTCAGTGATGCAGGTCTGTGATCCGAGCTGTATCTTGCTTGGGCTTAAGCCTTGCAATGATGATGTCATTGTGCCGTCTGTGCTGGCCTCTAATAGGCTACAGGCACCAGGGCTAAAGCCTATCAAATTGGCACAAGTAGGGTTTCTATACTTTTTTTTCCCAACTTGCTTGAAAATTGGGCTTTATGGGGAAGGCTTAGATATTTGCACCAAAATTGCACCACAATTCTGGTAGAAAATTCTGCCTCGAAGTAAGCCAAGCAATAGTAGTTATAGAGGCAGTGTCTATCCCTGCGCCACATTTATCAACCAGCCCGAACCCCTCTGATATATCCAGTGCATGTCCAGCCAGCCAGTCTAAACATACTCCATTGATAGGAGTAGTAAACCTGGGCCATTGTGTGTGTTTACAGCTCGCCATTCACTGATACCAGTTCAAACCTGCTGGTAACTGAATATCAGACAAAAATTGCAGGAAAGTGGTAAATATACGCTGGATGTCCAGTAACATGTTTAATAGTAGATAGTCCATGAAGTATACTTTGATCAGAATTTCAAGGAAAATTTGATTTGCTGCAAAGCCGAATTTCCTTGTGCTTCGTGGTAACAAATCGATTTCCCCTAAAATGGGTTAAAAAAATAAAATAAATATGTACCTCATCAGTTTTTAGCACGAAGAGCCGGCTGTAGCCATCTTGATTGAAGATTCAGTGCAAAATCCCATGCGTGGTGACGGCTGATGTGGTGATGCCATCACGGGCCACGCGAGATTTCACACTGGGTCTTCAATCAAGGTTGCGGTGGCCGTGTCTTCACAATTAAATGGATGAAGTAAGTACAATTTAATTTATTTTATTATACCCTTTAACCCCTTCCCGACATATGATGCAATAGTACGTCATAGTGGGAAGTGACGTCCCACAATTTGACATGCTAGTGCGTCATGCTGATTGCCGGGCACGAGAGTGGTGTGCATCCAATCAGTACAGGAGCCAGGCAGTCACTGATAGCCGGGCCCCTGATGTATTTGCTGGTATTGCTGTAAATTCTGATGCCAACAAATTAACCCCTTCTATACCACGGCCATCAATGGTGAAGATATTTGCAGTCAGGGTTCCAACCTGTCCCTGCTCTGCGGTTCTGGGGACTCGATGGGTGAAAAGGCTGCCTGATGCCTTGCAGAGACATCGGGACATGCCATCTACGGAAGCCTCGGAGATCCAACCCTAGGCCAACTCATTGTAATACACTAACAGGCAATGCATTACAATACAGATGTATTGTAATGCATTGTAGAGTGGATCATACTCAAAAGTTGAATCTCAGAGTGGACAAAATTAAAGTAAAACAAAGTTAAAAACAAGTTAAAAGAGTGATTTTAATAATAATAATAATAATAATAATAATAATAAAAAAAACGCCCCTTTCCGTTAAAGTTATAAAGAAAAAGAAAAAAAAATATCCACATATTAGTGGATCATTTGTATCAAAAATGTATCAAAAATATCACATAATCTACCCCATTAAACACAGAGCAAAAAATAAAAACAAAAACTGTGCCAAAAAAAATATAAAATTTCCCCTTACATTACAAAAAGTGCAACACCAAAGGGATCAAAAAGTCATATGTACCCCATAAAAGTACCAATAAAACCGTCACCTTATTCGGAAAAAAGAAATAGCCCCTACAAAAGACATTTGGGCAAAAAATAAAAACAATATAACTGTCAGAAATTAGAGACACTAAAATATGATTTTTTTTATTTTTAAAATGCTTTTATTGTCATAAAAAGAAATAAATTAAAAAAAGTATACATATTAGGTATTGCTGCATCCGTAACAATCTGCTCTATAAAAATTTCATCTACCCCCTCAGGTGAACATCGTAAAAATAAAAACTGTGCCAAAACAACCAATACAGTAATTTAGAGTGAACAAAAATGATATGTACCCCAAAATAGTATCAATAAAATTGTCACCTTATCCCGTAGTTTCCAAAATGTGGTACATTTTTGGGAGTTACTACTATAGGGTGCATCAAGTGGGCTTCAAATGGGACATAGTGTCTAAAAGCCAGTCCATAAAAATCTGCCTTCCAAAAACCATATGGTGCTCCGTTCCTTCGGTTCCCTGCTGTGCACCCAAACAGCGGTTTACGACCACATGTCGGTTGTTTCTGTAAACTGTGGAATCAGGGTAATAGATTTTGAGTTTTGTTTGGCTGTTAACCCTTAATGTGCTACAGAAAAAAATGGCTTGAAATGAAAAATCTGTCAAAAAAGTGAAATTTTTTAATTTTATCTCCATTTTCATTTAATTCTTGTGGAATACCTAAAGGGTTAACAAAGTCCATAAAAAAATCAGTTTTGAATAACTTGAGGGGTGTAGTTTCTACAAGACCCACAAAGTGACTTTATAACTGAACTGGTCCTTAAAAAGTGGTTTTGGAAATGTTCTTAAAGAATTGCTTCTAAAATTCTAAACCTTCTAATGTTGACATTTTCAAAATGATCTAAACAAATTTTAAAAAATTTCTGGAAAATTTAGATTTTTTTCATAAATAAAGATGAAATATATCAACTCACATTTACCACTTTCATGAAGTACAATGTGCAACGATAAAACAATCTCAGAACGTTTTGGATAAGTGAAAGTGTTCCAAAGTTATTACCACATAAAGTGACACATGTCAGATTTGCAAAAATGTTCTGGGCACGAAGGTGAAAACAGGCCTGGGCTAGAAGGGGTTAATATTAAACTAAGATGCCATGATCAGCTATGAACGGGGCATCTGAGGGGCACAATGACTGGAAGCAGCGCAATCGCCGCTCCCTGTCATCGCACCCACTACTTACAAAGAAATGCGCTTCAACACAAAGCAAATTTTTTGTTGTAAAATTTGGTGAAGCAGCCGAATCGAATTTTACAAAATTTCACTTCTCACTAAATATTAATATGAATCAAAATAATCAAAATTGAAGCATATTTAAAGGATAAATGCTTCAAGGTGTATATCAAAAGTATTTACTAGTAGAAAAATATGAAAGACAATAACTGCAATGTGATCACAACATGAAAAAACACACAATATTTAAAAGGAATGTGTCATCAGAAAATGACCTATTGTATAAATACATTTTTGTTTTAAATTATTATAATTTTTTTTATATCTATCTATCTTTTACGGTATCTCTCTATCTATCTAAAAAAAATAATAAAAATCAGCAGCAATCTCTCAGAAGAATTTATCACCCATGTGGACGCAACGTTTCGGCTCAAACACTAGAGCCTTTCTCAAGCAACAATAAAACAATCAAGCTTGAGAAAGGCTCCAGTGTTTGAGCCGAAACGTTGCGTCCACATGGGTGATAAATTCTTCTGTTTTACTTTTTTGCTTCATGAGAGTGCTGCTGATTTTTTAAATATATTTTTTTGATTATTTGGACTATAGTTCCAGTCCTTTAGGCTTGCACCTCCGTCATCTAGAGAGAGGTGACAGAGGAAATTTCTCTTCTGTAATACATGAGGCGGCATATCTTTATGTATTTGTTCTATGGGTGGTGTGACATTGTGGTGCGACCTACATATGAGAGTCTACTGGGGGGCCTATAAGGGAGGTTGCTCCACACTTGTGGGTTTGTCTAACCATTTGGTTTCCCGACAGTTAGGGGCCGTCTCTCCAGTTTTGGAGTGATGAACTCTTTCTTCACTTCTCTAGTAATGCCACATTATTTACACACTGTTACCATTTTACTGAGGAGACCCCTCTGTTTCTGGTTGACTTAAGAACCTAAGTATCCAGTATTATTTTCTATGTACACGTCTCTTTTCTATATTTAGTTTAATTTAATATATTTCGGCTCTCTGTAATTGCCCTACAAGCAAGTTTGCCCTTTTTCAATAGGGTGTTAGCGCCATAGTAATAGCTAGAGAGCTTGTCAGTGATTACTGACTATAGAACATTTTGCCCTCTTGTTTCCCTTTTCCAAGATGGCTGCCGCACAGTCCAGAGTGGCAGTGAGCATGTCAGACATGCTCAATACACTTTTGGCTTTCCTCTGCCTCCTCTATTCTTCCTTGACATGCACATTGGCGCCAGATGAACGCCGTTATCGGTGTGCACACATCTTGGTTGTCCCCTGGTGTGCCTAATCTTTTGATTTATTCATTTAATAATAATTTGCATATGAAGTATACAGGTGTAATCATGTGTGTAATGCATATTAATCATGGTATTCTGTGATTGGTACTCACTGTATTATGTTTAGGGATATGATAATTATGTGCACAATTGTATGAATACATTATGATGTACTATGGCACCATGCACTTTTTATGGCACTTTTAGCAATTTACTTTAGTTTGTTATGTTTAATTATGTATATTGATTCATTGCACATGCACTTTGTATATATATATATATAATCTGTACACAAAGACTCTAGTGTTGAGCCGAAATGTTGGGTATCCACACGGGTGAATAAAAACATGTTTTCCTATCTATCTATTTTTAAATGTATATAATCCAGCAACTTTCACACTCGCCTCTAGATCAAATAATAGATCTTGATTTCATGTTCTCTACAGGTAACAGCTGTTTTCATTATCACCACAGGCAGAATTACAATGACGAGTAACACCTCTGTATAGATAACAAAGGATCCATCACTCAGAATAGGCAATATCACAGCTTATCTGCTCCCTCCTGAACTCTGCACAGGTCACCCAACATCCTTAGAAAACTCTCCCATAGAAGTCAATAGGGTCATCTCCTGTCCATTGTGTCTGTGGCCCATGTTGCTGCTCTGAGGAAGTCTTAACATGTTTTAAGTCTAGAGACCAGTGCAGGATTTTTTTATTTATTTTTTTATTTATATAGTGATATGGAAAATTAAGAAAAAAAACACACCAAAAATTCTTAAAAATGTGTTTAACATAAAAATTTGATTTAAACACATACTGTATGCAATCCAATCCAGGAATATCTTACTGTAGGCTCTGCAGCAACGGCAATGTTCCGCTAGGTATTATGGTCAGCACAAATGTGCACTAATACTTACCGAATACTCCATATAAGTATGTGCCAAAAATTGCGCCAAATATTTCCAATAGATGATCTGCACCAGAAGTATATCCAAGAGATCTGCGCCTAAACGCTGTAGAGAATAAGTAATAGATGAGATGCGCCAACAGTATGAAGGTTCTGAGTAGAGATTTGTCCACAGATGTAAATATCACTCCCCCAGTTCTGGGCTTATAGGACAAACTCACCGCTACTTGTGTAGATAGTTGGTCTCACACGCTGCACGTCCTGTCGGCGTCCTGAGAGTAGTCCGCCTGCACTGTGCAGAGGGCTCAGTACAGCTATTGGACTGGCTGCACCGCTTGGTTCCACAGAGGCTCGTATATCGGATGCCTTGTTTGTTTAGAGCTCGCCGCCAGGTAAGTTCTCGGTGCACATTACTAATAGTGCTGTCAAGATGATAAAAAGCAATATTTTCCGTTCTGTCAATAAGACCAGACAAAAAGATGCAGGTTTACCAACAAAGAATTAATAGAAAACATTTTCTACTTAGTAAAGCTTTTCCAGTAGTTTAATAAAGTGGAGGGGTCAATGATAGTAACTTACACACACAGCACTGCTACACACACACACCTGACAGACAGCTCTGCTACACAGCTGACAGACACACACAGGACAGCTGCATATACCCCATGACCAACATAGCTATACAGATAACTATATATATATATGGGCACATTTATAAGGACCAGCGTTTTAGATGCCGGTCTTAATAATCCCTATAGCTGGTAGTGAATCGCTGAAGTTATGAAGCGTCGGCCTCTTTATAACTTCGGTGGGTCCTCTGCCAGTTCTAAATGTAAGACCGCTTCCTAGCTTCCTAGCTGTCTTACATTTAGACAATTTTCCACTCCTAAAACAGGTCCATCTGCTTCCCTGCCCACGTCATACCTATTTTTTTAGACCTGACGTGAGCGTTTAGAAATCTGTGTCTGAACGACACCTAATATAGGTGGATTTCTGGAAAATAAATGATCCCCATAGTGCCCTGAAAAAAGTATTTATACCCCATGAACTTTTGTAAAAAAAAAATTATTGGGATTTTATGTTACATAGTTAATACGGTTGACAAAAAGACATAAGTCTGTCAAGTTCAATCAAGGGATAGGTGGGACGTGAATCCCAGAAAGTAGCGGGACTCCGATTTCTACACGTTTTCATAAGCATTATTGTCATTAACTTTTAAGAATTCATCGAAACCTTTTTTTAAACTGTCCACTGTTCCTGCTGTGACCACGTCCTGAGGAAGTCTATTCCACAGATTCACAGTGCTTACAGTAAATAAGCTTTGACGCTTCTGGAGACTGAACTTTTTCCTGTCCAGTCGGAGGCAGTGCCCCCTTGTCTTTTGAGGGCATTTTACATGGAACATTTTTTTCCAGAATATATTTGTACAGGTTAATCATGTCCCCCCTTAGACGTCTCTTCTCAAGACTAAATACATTATTTTAATCTTTCTTCATAACTAAGACCCTCCAGGACCCTTATCAGTTTAGTCGCTCTCCTCTGTACTTTTTCCAGCTGCAGTGCATCCTTTCTATGTACTGGTGCCCAGAACTAAAATGCGTACTCCCGATGAGGCCGCACCAACGCTTTGTAAAGTGCTAGTATTACATCCTTGCAACGCGATTCCATGCCTCGTTTAATGCATGACAACATCCTGGTGGCCTTAGAAGCAGCTGATTGACATTGTATGCTGTTATTTAATCTACCATCTACAAGAACAAATCTAACGGATGACTAGGTAGGGTGGTTTTCCGTCTCTTATATCTAAATATTGGTTCACTGCCTAATAGAGCGGTTAAAATAAATAACAAAACTTTATTGGAGATAATAGATTAAAATTACAGCTAATCCCTCTCTTATGTTTCAGAGATAGGCAGATAGGACCAAGAGTCAGGGGAACAGTCTATATTCAACTGTATCCCGGACTCACGCCGCAGAGTTGATGGACACTGTTTATGGATGAACACAGTAGATAATCATGTAACTGCGGTAGGTCCCCAAATCGTGACAGCAAATTACCAAGTTTCTCAAGAGCAGGGAGTACTATGAATGGCACAAGCAGCGCACTTAATGTAGGCAGGTTATTATAGCTAAATGATTAAGTACATTGAAGATACACTATACTGGACTGTTGTGTTCAGGGTAAAGTGCCGTGTATGCTCTTTGCGATAAATAAGTGGGTTTTAGGTTGCAGTTTGGGCACTTGGTCTCTAAAAGGTTTGCCATCACTGCAATAGACTAACGCAAGGTAGTAAGTATGTGTGAAGGGTAGTGTTGAGCAAATTGAAGTCATACAAATTGACTTTGATCTGAATTTCAGGATAAATTTCCTTGTGCTTCGTGGTAACAAATCAATTTTTCCTGAAATGGTGGTAAAGAAAAAGAACAAAAAACAACAACATACTCACCTTATCCATTTTCTCACAGATCTATCTTATTTGAAGAAATTGAGTGAAATCTCACGCACAGTGATGTGTGACATCAGTTATGATGACGTCACTGTGTCTGCCCAGAGTGATGACATCATCGGTAACTTCAAACAAAATGGCCGGGACGGCCTCTCTGTGAGCAAATGGACAAGGTGAGTCTTTTTAACTTTTTTTTTATAACCCTGATTAACCCCTGAAAGGCGTTAATTATAATATTAGATGCCACCATCAGCATAGAACACAGCTTCTGAGTGGTTCAATGATGGGGGGATGGCTCCATTACTGTTCACCGTCATTGTGCCCGCTACATACAATGGAATGCGAATAGTGACAAAGTAATTCATAACAAATTATATTTTTGATAACTTTACTCATTTCTAGTGAAGGGAAAAGAAATCGCTTCTTTTTGCCATTTATACCCTGCTTTTTTTTATAATAGGCCGCTTGATCCCTTCTTCACCACCACTTGCAAGTAATGAGATGACACATAACAGTACATCACACAGAGGGCACTAGGACTCGGGGCGGTTCTGACTTCGGCAGTAGACGTCTCCCCTCCTCTTATTGGCTCTGTTAGGACAGCGTCAATTTTTGCTCCAGCATATCTCCATATAATGAGCGGGAACAGGCTGGTTTGTACTACATCAGAACACTGCTAGGACTGTTACTTTTCTGGGGACCTGGTGCTGCTCATACTGCAGGGGACACAACTGTACCGCTATCTGCTGCCCATCATTTATACTGAGAAGGAGCAGTCCACTAATATTACAATTACAGGATGTTTACTTTATTTAATTAGGGATATCAATAAAGTTATTTCTTGTTTTGTTTTACCGTCCTTTAGCGCTCATGCAACGACCGTAGGTATTTTGTGGTTTGCAAAACACCGATCTGCAAAAAAAAACAGACAATGTCCGTGTAACAATATTTTTTTGCAGATATATTGTAACAATGCCTGTCCGACAAAATGGACAAGAATAGAACATTATCTATTTTTTTGAGGAACAGACTTGCGGACATACGGATATGGAATGCACACAGAGTAATTTTCTTTTCTTTTGCGGCCCCATTGAAATGAATGGTTCCGTATACAGGCCGCAAAAAAAAACAGGAAGGACACAGACAAAAAATAGTTTTGTGTGCCTGAGCCCTTAGGCAGTGAACCTAATCTCACTTTTCTGCTGTACACATAGACCACATTGAAAAGTGCCGTGTCTCCGTAAGATTGCAGAAATGTTGGAAAAAATTTGCAATTGGCATGTCGTGTGGCATTTCTAGACCAAAAACCTGACATATTCGGTTTGATAAATGACCCCCATTACGTCTTTCTTGCTGTTAATTGTATTTGCCTGTGTAACCAGTTATTACTACCGTACACATTACAGCATTGAGCAACAAACACAATAATAATAATTAGAAATGAGCGAAGTTTTCAAAAATTCAATTCGGCTGCTTTGCCAAACTCCAACAAGAAATTTGATTAGTTACGAATTACTTTGTCATGAATCACATTACATTGTATGTAGTAGGCGCAAAGATGAGAACGGCCATGGCGCCGCCCCGGTCATTGAACCCCTCAGATGCCGCATTTTTCCCCGCCGTTCCAGGAAAAATTTATTCATTTCCACAAAACAAGAGGAAATTCACATAATGACGAAACACATTTTTCCTGAAATCCGAATCGAAGTCCACTTCATTAACTGCGATTAACTCAACACTCATAATAATAATAATAATAATAATAAATCAATGTCTGACAGCAATAAACCTACCGTGTCACATATCTATTCCTGCAATGACTGAGAGTCTCCACACTGAATATGAACTTACATCAGATTTTAGGGATTTTCCTGACAGATGACTTCTTTATTGATGAGATGTTCCAGTCATTGTTTCCACGTAAATATTCTTCTAATAAAAAAAGAATAGAACATTTTACAATGTAACGCAGCAGCTTTCTGGTGTAGGGACCTCTGTGAGGTTCACAGGAGCAATGTCACTGCCTGTATATATAGTATATCCACATAGTGCAGAGAATGGGCTGTGGAAACCAATTGTATAAAAAGCTTTACCATTACCTCATGTGTCTCCTGGGGCCGAGATCTCTGAGGAGGAAAACTTCATATGTGCTGCCAAGAGGTCACAAAGTTTCCAAAGTAAAAAAGTAAAACTTTATCAAAAGCAAATAACCAAGAAATAAAAAGTTTACTGACACTTTCAGAGAACTTTTTAGAATAAGCTGCCATGTGTGTACATGAGGAATAACACAATATCTGGCCATTATATGACTTGTATCTCCATTTTATCTGATTTCCCTCTATAGTCATACCACCCAACTTTTGAAAAGCACACTAGGCCATACCTCTAATTCTGCCCAAAATATAATCATACACACCCAGTCCCCTTAATACCCCACATAGTAATTATTATCCCATTATGCCCCCTCACAGCAGTAATGCCCACATTGTGCTCCCTCACAGTAGTTTTTCCCATATATAAGCCCCCTCACAGTAGTTATACCCAGATTTGTGCCCCATTCACAGTAGTTATGCTCAGATATGTCTCCTTCACAGTAGTTATGCCTACATGTATCCCCTCACAGTAGCTATGCCCAAATGTGCAACCTTTACAGAAGCTATGACCAGATGTGCCCCTTTCACAGTGGCTATGCCCAGATGTGCCTCCTTCACAGTGGTTATGCCCAGATCCTTCACAGTAGTTATGCCTATATGTATCCCCTCACAGTAGCTTTGCCCAGATGTGCCCCATTCACAGTGGATATGCCCAGATATGTGCACCCTTCAAAAAAAAGAAAAACAGTAAATACTGACCTAGTTCCTCCAATGATCATTACAGCTCACCCTTCATAGGCAGCAGCAATCAGGATACTGTTACACATCATGATGCTGGTCTGTGTAGGGGGAGTCCACAGGTTGATTCCTGGGCCAGCACCACTCCTCCTACACAGTCCAGCAGTGCGGAGCACAGCAGCTGAGCTGAATGGTGAAGTAGGGAGCCAACGGTCCCCAGCTTCACCATTACAAACAACAGTCTCTGCATTCTATGGATGCAGAGACAGCTGAGTTTGGGGCATACCTCAACCATTCTGGGACATACAGAGCCACTCAAATCCGGGTCTGTCCCGCCGGATCTGCGACAGTTGGGAGATATGCTACATGATTTATTTATAATTCTTAATCCTCCCTTAGTTTGTGGGCTATCTTACAGGAACATGTCTGCCCAGAGACTACACAATGAGACAACAGATTCTGCTCCACATCTACTTCTCACTCACAAAGAGTCACTTGAAAGAACCAGAGAACACATTATAGAGATATTAAGAACAGAAGTGATGTGAATAAAGCACTTGGGTGAGATACAACACTTACTTTTAGCTTCTGAGTCATAGATATGCGTGTATCTCTCAATGTACTGTTCACTAGTGTTAGGCGAGCATGCTCGGCCGAACACAAATTTTACTCGAGCATCGCGATGCTCGGCATATCGCGGTGTTCTGCTGACTATTAGGTAACTATTGTCATTCACTAAAACGCCGTACTGGCATTACAGTGATTGGCTGGCTGGAACGCGTCATCGGGTGTTATATAGCACCCGATGACACATGTTCGGCTCAGTATTAGTCAGAAAGAGCTGTGCTGAGGAAGGGACAGATTGTGTAGGGAGTGAAATAGGAATTTTTAGTTTCTATAATTGTTATAGACCCAAAAGTCATTTTAAGGACTATTGTTGTGTGTGGCAGCAATTTATATTTTTAGTGCAACCTGCGCTAAATAGCTTGCAATTGTTTGGCCACTGCAGACAGCGACATTATCTGCGCTACATCTCCTGTCTAACGTGTGCGCAGCCTAAAAATATCTGTGACATACAGTGTACTTTTTAAGTAGACGGTGTCCAATGCGGACAGTTACATTACCTGCGCTACATCTCCTGTATAATGTTTGCCCATCCTAAATATCAGTGACATTAATTTAGTGTAATTTTTTATTAGCCGCTGGCACAGTGACATTACTTGCGCTTAACCTCCTGTATAAAGTTTGTGCACACACTCGATCACATAAACCACTCCAGTGGAGTTGCAATTAATATACGATTCAATGGGAAAGCTGTTGTTATCCGAGGAATCTCGGAAGGTCTTTTTCAAGGGAGGACATAACCGCATAACCGCAAGCTCTACAGGGATGACTACCGGATCGTGTGACTCCGATATTTTTCAACCAAGTCTGTTTACGTTTTTTTTTTAGGTAAAGAAGTGATGACATATTCTTTCATCATGAGAGCAAAGTCATCACTGCACGTCTTACATCTAGGGGCTATCCTATGTGGATGATACATTGAGCGCAGGGAATAGCACAGAGAAAAAAGCGTTGGGACCTATTGTTTGGTAACATTAAATCCAATCACAGCTTCAAAAATATCAAACAACTACCAACCCTAGTACTTACATATAGCAATCAGTTCCATCAAATTTGAGGATCTATCTCAAAGTGTATCTCTTTGTTGTTTAAAGATCCAGCATTATACCAATTGTTGAGAGATGGACACAGGGTGGTCTCAAGACGACCTCCATCTCTTGCAACCTCACTGTCTCCCTCCCTCTTCACTTCTCTACCTAAATCAAAACGTAAACAGACTTGGTTGAAATATATCGGATTCACACGATGCGGTAGTCATCCCTGTAGAGCTTGCAGTTATGTCCTCCCTCGAAAAACCTTCCGAGATTCTTCGGATAACAACAGTTTTCCCATTAAATCGTATATTAATTGCAACTCCACTGGAGTGGTTTATGTGATCGAGTGTGTGGAATGCAGACTTCTATATGTGGGCTGTACTACTCGAAAATGTAAATCGAGATTATTGGAACATTTAAATTATATTACAAACAGCGCATATGTGAATATGTCAACTGCTGCAAAACATTTCATTACTTCGCACAATAGAAGTCTGCATACTTTTTCTGCATATGCAATTGAACTTATTTTTCTCCCACAAAGGGGAGGAGACCTGAAAAAATTAACTCTTCAAAGAGAAGCTTTCTGGATCTTGAAATTAAATACAAGATACCCTATGGGTCTAAATTTAAGGAAAGATCTAATGTATATTTGCTGACAAGGAAGTACCCGTCAAACCCATATAACCTTTACACATGCATTTATATGTTTGCTTTTAATCGTATTATACATGAGGTTGATTTGCTATAGATGACAGTTCAGACACTGCGGTTTTATACTAAATATAGGAAAGTAATATTTGTTGACAGTGTCAGTTAAAATATTTACTTAATGTAGGCAAAACCATTTTGTATGTTAATTTTAATATATACCACAGGGTTTTTTTTTTGTATTAGAGGTTAAAACAGATGGCCTCTCTGCCTGCAATTACACACTCTATTGTCTACACCTGAACTTGACCACCCGCCCTGCAAAATGGTGGATGGTGAATCACAAAGTTCATAAGGAAGTGGACCATTGCAGACAGAAGGCCGGTCATGAGGAAGAACATTTATTTGTTCGAAATGCGTTGACTGTAACTGACTGTCACTGGATGTGTGAAGATCTTGCTATCAATGTTTAATTATCCACTGCTGGAATAAAGAAATCTTCACTCAAAGATTACAGGTGCTGGAATTCTTTCATCTTTATATTGGCTGAGGTCTTACCTACACTTCCGTGCACCAATGGTGGATCATTTGGAATTCAAGCGGGTGAGCTGGATTTTCCTATTTTCTACATCCTCCCCATGCTGTTCCCGAACCAATTTAGTGGTGTTTCCATCAATTTCTGACCTTTGCCTATGAACCAGATACCCTCCCCTCTTCAGAACAAGGGGTGCCTGGTTTAATGCTCAGGTTCTCCCATTGACTTCCATTGTGCTCTACCGAGCACTCGAGCATCCCGAGATGTTCTACTCGAGCACCCCAGCACCCGAGCACTTTGTTGCTCGACTGTTCACTTATCCTTCCTTCTGACCACTTCCTAGACTTCTGTTGGGTGTAATGTAATCTAATTATTCATAGAGAAGGCAGCCCGTTTTGGTCTCAAAAGATGGAATTGGCTGAAAACTAAGATGTACCTGTAAGGTTAGTTTAGGAAAGAGGGCAGCTGATAAGAGAATTTTCTCTAATAAGATTCACTGTATGGACAAAAGGGTCACACATTACAACTGCAGGAGCTTTAATGACATCCCATTATAAATTCATAGGCATCATTATAGATAGCGTTGAGCCAGTTGAAGCCAAATTAATTGACTTTAAACCGAATTTCATAAAAAATTTGATTTGCCGTAAAGCCAAATTACCACATGCTTTATGGTAACATGCTGAAGTCATTAGATCAGGCCCCAAAATTTGTCAGTAGGGACAACTGCTACATAAACAATTCCCCGGTGTACTCTCTCTTCTTCCAGTGACGCTTGCCGGTGTACTCTATTCTTTTCCATTGACGCTTGCAGGCAGGCTCTCTCTGTTTTTTGATCTGCTTGCCTTAGCTTTAGTTGCATCATTTGTGTGGCGAAGGAAGACCTTACTTTTGCAGCCTCAGCTTCTGCATGGACGAGAGCAGCGATTTCTTTTATTGATCTATTGCTAGAGCAGCTTGCTCGTGACCTGGTCGTGAATGATGATGCCCGGCTAGCGGACATTGTGTGCCTGTTTGCTGGCTGCTTAACCACTCCAGGACCGCCGTACGCAGGATTGCGTCCTGCCGGCGGCCCTGCTCTTCTGGGTGGATGCATATACGCGTCCTCCTGCGAGAGCCGAGATTTCCTGTAAACGCGTGCACACAGGCGCGCGCGCTCACAGGAACAGAAGGTAAGCTAGTGGATCTCCAGCCTGCCAGCGGCGATCGCTCGCTGGCAGGCTGGAGATGTGATTTTTTTAACCCCTAACAGGTATATTAGACGCTGTTTTGATAACAGCGTTTAATATACCTGCTACCTGGTCCTCTGGTGGTCCCTTTTGTTTGGATCGACCACCAGAGGACTCAGGCAGCTCACTAAAGTAGCACCAAACACCACACTACACTACACCCCCCCCTGTCACTTATTAACCCTTTATGAACCACTGATCACCCCATATAGACTCCCTAATCACCCCCCTATCATTGATCACCCCCCTGTCATTGATCACCCCCCTGTAAGGCTCCATTCAGACGTCCGTATGATTTTTACGGATCCACGGATACATGGATCGGATCCGCAAAACGCATATGGACGTCTGAATGGAGCCTTACAGGGGGGTGATCAATGACAGAGGGGTGATCACCCATATACACTCCCTGATCACCTCCGTCATTGATCACCCCCCTGTAAGGCTCCATTCAGATGTCCGTATGATTTTTTACGGATCCACGGATACATGGATCGGATCCGCAAAACACATGCGGATGTCTGAATGGAGCCTTACAGGGGGGTGATCAATGACAGAGGGGTGATCACCCATATACACTCCCTGATCACCCCCTGTCATTGATCACCCCCCTGTAAGGCTCCATTCAGACATCCGCATGTGTTTTGCGGATCCGATCCATGTATCCGTAAAAATCATACGGACGTCTGAATGGAGCCTTACAGGGGGGTGATCAATGACAGGGGGTGATCAGGGAGTGTATATGGGTGATCACCCCTCTGTCATTGATCACCCCCCAGTCATTGATCACCCCCCTGTAAGGCTCCATTCAGACGTCCGCATGTGTTTTGCGGATCCGATCCGTGGATCCGTAAAAATCATACGGACGTCTGAATGGAGCCTTACCAGGGGGGTGATCAATGACAGGGGGGTGATCAGGGAGTCTATATGGGTGATCACCCCCCTGTCATTGATCACTCCCCCTGTAAGGCTCCATTCAGACATTTTTTTGGCCCAAGTTAGCAGAAATATATATATATTTTTTTGTTAGTTTTTTCTTACAAAGTCTCATATTCCACTAACTTGTGTCAAAAAATAAAATCTCACATGAACTCGCCATACCCCTCACGGAATCCAAATGCGTAAATTTTTTTAGACATTTATATTCCAGACTTCTTCTCAAGCTTTAGGGCCCCTAAAAAGCCAGGGCAGTATAAATACCCCACATGTGACCCCATTTTGGAAAGAAGACACCCCAAGGTATTCGCTGAGGGGCATATTGAGTCCATGAAATATTTAAATTTTTGTCCTAAGTTAGCGGAAAGTGAGACTTTGTGAGAAAAAAACTAAAAAAAAAATCAATTTCCGCTAACTTGTGCAAAAAAAAAAAAGATTCTATGAACTCGCCAGGCCCCTCAGCGAATACCTTGGGGTGTCTTCTTTCCAAAGTGGGGTCACATGTGGGGTATTTATACTGCCCTGGCTTTTTAGGGGCCCTAAAGCGTGAGAAGAAGTCTGGGATCCAAATGTCTAAAAATGCCCTCCTAAAAGGAATTTGGGCCGCTTTGCGCATCTAGGCTGCAAAAAAGTGTCACACATGTGGTATCGCCGTACTCAGGATAAGTTGGGGAATGTGTTTTGGGGTGTCATTTTACATATAACCATGCTGGGTGAGAGAAATATCTTGGCAAAAGACAACTTTTCCAATTGTTTTATACAAAGTTGGCATTTGACCAAGATATTTCTCTCACCCAGCATGGGTATATGTAAAATGACACCCCAAAACACATTCCCCAACTTCTCCTGCAAAAAAGTGTCACACATGTGGTATCGCCGTACTCAGGATAAGTTGGGGAATGTGTTTTGGGGTGTCATTTTACATATACCCATGCTGGGTGAGATAAATATCTTGGTCAAATGCCAACTTTGTATAAAAAAATGGGAAAAGTTGTCTTTTGCCAAGATATTTCTCTCACCCAGCATGGGTATATGTAAAATGACACCCCATAACACATTCCCCAACTTCTCCTGAGTACAGCGATACCAGATGTGTGACACTTTTTTGCAGCCAAGGTGGGCAAAGAGGCACATATTCCAAAGTGCACCTTTCGGATTTCGCAGGCCATTTTTTACACATTTTGATTGCAAAGTTCTTCTCACACATTTGGGCCCCTAAATTGCCAGGGCAGTATAACTACGCCACAAGTGACCCCATTTTGGAAAGAAGACACCCCAAGGTATTCCATGAGGGGCACGCCGAGTTCCTAGAATTTTTTATTTTTTGTCACAAGTTAGCGGAAAATGATGATTTTTTTATTTTTTTTATTTTTTCCTTACAAAGTCTCATATTCCACTAACTTGCAACAAAAAATAAAAAATTCTAGGAACTCGCCATGCCTCTCACGGAATACCTTGGGGTGTCTTCTTTCAAAAATGGGGTCACTTGTGGCATAGTTATACTTTCCTGGCAATTTAGGGGCCCATATGTGTGAGAAGTGGTTTGCAATCAAAATGTGTAAAAAATGGCCTGCGAAATCCTAAAGGTGCACTTTGGAATATGTGCCCCTTTGCTCACCTTGGCTGCAAAAAAGTGTCACACATATGGTATCGCCGTACTCAGGAGAAGTTGGGGAATGTGTTTTGGGGTGTCATTTTACATATACCCATGCTGGGTGAGAGAAATATCTTGGTCAAATGCCAACTTTGTATAAAACAATTGGAAAAGTTGTCTTTTGCCAAGATATTTCTCTCACCCAGCATGGTTATATGTAAAATGACACCCCAAAACACATTCCCCAACTTCTTCTGAGTACGGCAATACCAGATGTGTGACACTTTTTTGCAGCCAAGGTGGGCAAAGGGGCACATATTCCAAAGTGCATCTTTCGGATTTCGCAGGCCATTTTTTACACATTTTGATTGCAAACTACTTCTCACACATTTGGGCCCCTAGAATGCCAGGGCAGTATAACTACCCCACAAGTGACCCCATTTTGGAAATAAGACACCACAAGGTATTCCGTGAGGGGCATGGCGAGTTCCTAGAATTTTTTTTTTTTTGTCGCAAGTTAGTGGAATATGAGACTTTGTAAGAAATAAAATAAAAATAAATCATCATTTTCCGCTAACTTGTGACAAAAAATAAAAAGTTCTATGAACTCACTATGCCCATCAGCGAATACCTTAGGGTGTCTACTTTCCGAAATGGGGTCATTTGTGGGGTTTTTCTACTGTTTGGGCATTGTAGAACCTCAGGAAACATGATAGGTGCTCAGAAAGTCAGAGCTGCTTCAAAAAGCGGAAATTCACATTTTTGTACCATAGTTTGTAAACGCTATAACTTTTACCCAAACCATTTTTTTTTGGCCCAAACATTTTTTTTTATCAAAGACATGTAGAACAATAAATTTAGCGAAAAATTTATATATGGATGTCGTTTTTTTGGCAAAATTTTACAGCTGAAAGTGAAAAATGTCATTTTTTTGCAAAAAAAACGTTAAATTTAGATTAATAACAAAAAAGTAAAAATGTCAGCAGCAATGAAATACCACCATATGAAATCTCTATTAGTGAGAAGAAAAGGAGGTAAAATTCATTTGGGTGGTAAGTTGCATGACCGAGCGATAAACGGTGAAAGTAGTGTAGTGCAGAAGTGTAAAAAGTGGCCTGGTCACGAAGGGGGTTTCAGCTAGCGGGGTTGAAGTGGTTAATGTCTCTGTGTGGAATCAATCTATGTAGAAATGGACTTAAATGGACTTAATTGTGGTCTGGATCGCGCTGCACTTGCTGGGGGCTGCACTCTCACTTGTGACTTTAAGATATCTGCTGCAATCTTGTACGCAGGACCGCGTGTGTGATGGCGGCTCCGTATAGTCAGATCCACTATTGCTGGTGACTAGTATCTGTTTTACTGTTCTGTCTTCATACACGTTCACACAGTGTGCAGTCTGACATTCAGCATAAACCCATACTGTCTTCCAAATAAGAGGACTGCTCTTTGCAGTCTAACTTGTTTATTGGTCAACAGGTCGTACTCTCTGCGCGGTGCGTGTGAGTGAGAGATTGTACAAGTGTGATTGATTATATACGATTGATTGATTGATTGGTAAAATAGGATTTTCTGGTAAAACTACAAGAATACAAATAACATGTATAAGAATTAAAGGTAACCTGTCATCATCTTTATGCTGCCCATACAAACCACAGAATAAAGTAGAGACAGG
The DNA here is from genome assembly GCF_014858855.1 of Bufo gargarizans. Taxonomy (NCBI): domain Eukaryota; kingdom Metazoa; phylum Chordata; class Amphibia; order Anura; family Bufonidae; genus Bufo; species Bufo gargarizans. Next base: position 9,856,958 of record NC_058081.1, on the reverse strand, counting down.
TAAGTTGATTTCAGCGGTCGGTCATTTATAAGTTAAAAGTAAGTGGTTGCCAAGAACCAACATCACAATTATTGCAGACTGGGCCTGGAATAGAGTCACGGCCACCTGAGAAGAGCCATTGTCATTCAGGAATTCTTGCTCTCCTGCCCACCTGCTGATGATTGACAGGCTTCTACCTAGTTTTCTCCCTTTCTCTCTAGGAGAGAACTGCGAATCATCAGCAGATGGGCGGGGAGAGCAGGAGATTATGAACAACCATGATTCTTCTTAGGTAGATTTCACTCTTTTCAAGGCCTGGGCTGCAATGAAAAAATGCCAGTTCTCAGCAACCACTTACTTTTAGCTCATGAGTAGGGATGAGCGAACCCGAACTTTATAGTTCGGGTTCGTACCGAATTTTGGGGTGTCCGTGACACGGACCCGAACCCGAACATTTTAGTAAAAGTCCGGGTTCGGTGTTCGTCGCTTTCTTGGCACTTTTTGAAAGGCTGCACAGCAGCCAATCAACAAGCGTAATACTACTTGCCCCAAGAGGCCGTCACAGCCATGCCTACTATTGGCATGGCTGTGATTGGCCAGTGCAGCATGTGACCCAGCCTCTATTTAAGCTGGAGTCACGTAGCGCCGCACGTCACTCTGCTCTGATCAGTGTAGGGAGAGGTTGCAGCTGCGACGTTAGGGCGAGATTAGGCAGTGATTAACTCCTCCAAAAACTGAACTGCTGCTATTCAATTGCTCACTGTTTTTAGGCTGCCCAGAGCGTTTTTCATTCACTTTTTTCTGGGGTGATCGGCGGCCATTTTGTGTCTTGTGGTGTGCCAGCACAAGCTGTCACCAAGTGCATTTAACTCTCAATAGTGTGGTTGTTTTTTGGCTATATCCTACATCAGGGTCAAGCTGTCACACCAAGTGCATTTAACCATCAATAGTGTGGTTATTTTTTGGCCATATACTACATCAGGGGCAAGCTGAGCCTGTCACCAAGTGCATTTAACCCTCAATAGTGTGGTTGTATTTTGGCTATATCCTACATCAGGGTCAAGCTGTCACACCAAGAGCATTTAACCATCAATAGTGTGGTTATTTTTTGGCCATATACTACATCAAGGGCAAGCTGAGCCTGTCACCAAGTGCATTTAACCCTCAATAATGTGGTTGTTTTTTGGCTATATCCTACATCAGGGTCAATCTGTCACACCAAGTGCATTTAACCATAAATAGTGTGGTTATTTTTTGGCCATATACTACATCAGGGGCAAGCTGTCACCAAGTGCATTTAACCATCAATAGTGTGGTTGTTCTTTGGCTATATCCTACATCAGGGTCAAGCTGTCACCAAGTGCATTTAACCCTCAATAGTGTGGTTGTTTTTTGGCTATATCCCACATCAGGGTCAAGCTGTCACACCAAGTGCATTTAACCATCAATAGTCTGGTTATTTTTTGGCTATATCCTACATCAGGTTCAAGCTGTTACACCAAGTGCATTTAACCATCAATAGTGTGGTTATTTTTTGGCCATATACTACATCAGGGGCAAGCTGAGCCTGTCACCAAGTGCATTTAACCCTCAATAGTGTGGTTGTTTTTTGGCTATATCCTACATCAGGGTCAAGCTGTCACACCAAGTGCATTTAACCATCAATAGTGTGGTTATTTTTTGGCCATATACTACATCAGGGGCAAGCTGAGCCTGTCACTAAGTCCATTTAACCATCAATAGTGTGGTTGTTCTTTGGCTATATCCTACATCAGGGTCAAGCTGTCACCAAGTGCATTTAACCCTCAATAGTGTGGTTATTTTTTGGCTATATCCTACATCAGGTTGAAGCTGTCACCAAGTGCATTTAACCATCAATAGTGTGGTTATTTTTTGGCTATATCCTATATCAGGGGTTTGGCTGTGCTTGCTATTTTATTGAGAGGTGAAATACAATTGCCAAAATAGCAGTACCCTAAATCTGGTGTTTCAGCTGTGGCCAGCCAATTGTAATACTGTCTGCTGTCTGGCAAAGGATATATTTTTGTTCAGGGTTGAAATACAATTCCCAACTTAGCAATTTCCTAAATTAGTGGTTTCTGCTGTATCAGGGCTACTTTAAATCTATTCATTAAAAGGGTATAAAAGATTCAAGGTGCAGATAGGGTCATTCTCAATAACTTCACACACAAGCTACTGTGCATTTCCAAGTCTAATTCTGTCTGTAAACGTATACCTTTCACCCAGCACCTAAATACTAGGCCTCAAATTTACATTCATCTAAATCTGTGGTTATTGCTGTGGCTGGTCAAGTTATTTAGTGTCCGTCAAAGCACAGTTTTTGTTCTGGGTTGAAATACAATTCCCAATTTAGCAATTTCCTAATTTAGTGGTTTCTGCTGTATCAGACCTACTTTAAATCTATCCCTAAAAGGGTATATAAGATTCACGGTGCAGATAGGGTTATTCTCAATAACTTCACACACACGCTATTGTGCAATTCCAAGTCTAATTCTGTCCGTAAATGTATACCTGTCATCCAGCGCCTAAATACTAGGCCTCAAATTTATATTCAGCTAAATCTGTCGTTACTGCTGTGCCTTTATTAGTGTAATACGGTACCTAAATAGATAGCCAGATAGTGTTAGGTGTCTGTAAAAAAAAGGCCTGAATTTGAATTCAATACATTGGGCCAAATAATATTTTTCTTATTGTGGTCAACGGTAACAATGAGGAAAACATCTAGTAAGGGACGCGGACATGGTCGTGGTGGTGTTAGTGGACCCTCTGGTGCTGGGAGAGGACATGGCCGTTCTGCCACAGCCACACGTCCTAGTGTACCAACTACCTCAGGTCCCAGTAGCCGCCATAATTTACAGCAATATTTGGTGGGGCCCAATGCCGTTCTAAGGATGGTAAGGCCTGAGCAGGTACAGGTATTAGTCAATTGGGTGGCCGACAGTGGATCCAGCACGTTCACATTATCTCCCACCCAGTCTTCTGCAGAAGGCGCACAGATGGCGCCTGAAAACCAAGCCCATCAGTCTGTCACATCACCCCCATGCATACCAGGGAAACTGTCTGAGCCTCAAGTTATGCAGCAGTCTCTTATGCTGTTTGAAGACTCCGCTGGCAGGGTTTCCCAAGGGCATCCACCTAGCCCTTCCCCAGCGGTGGAAGACATAGAATGCACTGACGCACAACCACTTATGTTTCCTGATGATGAGGACATGGGAATACCACCTCAGCACGTCTCTGATGATGACGAAACACAGGTGCCAACTGCTGCGTCTTTCTGCAGTGTGCAGACTGAACAGGAGGTCAGGGATCAAGACTGGGTGGGAAGACGATGCAGGGGACGATGAGGTCCTAGACCCCACATGGAATGAAGGTCGTGCCACTGACTTTCACAGTTCAGAGGAAGAGGCAGTGGTGAGACCGAGCCAACAGCGTAGCAAAAGAGGGAGCAGTGGGCAAAAGCAGAGCACCCGCCGCCAAGAGACTCCGCCTGCTACTGACCGCCGTCAACTGGGACCGAGCACCCCAAAGGCAGCTTCAAGGAGTTCCCTGGCATGGCACTTCTTCAAACAATGTGCTGACGACAAGACCCAAGTGGTTTGCACGCTGTGCCATCAGAGCCTGAAGCGAGGCATTAACGTTCTGAACCTTAGCACAACCTGCATGACCAGGCACCTGCATGCAAAGCATGAACTGCAGTGGAGTAAACACCTTAAAAACAAGGAAGTCACTCAGGCTCCCCCTGCTGCCTCTTCTGCTGCTGCAGCCTCGGCCTCTTCTGCTGCTGCCGCCTCGGCCTCTTCCTCCGCCTCTGGAGGAACGTTGGCACCTGCCGCCCAGCAAACAGGGGATGTACCACCAACACCACCACCTCTGTCACCAAGCATCTCAACCATGTCACACGCCAGCGTTCAGCTCTCCATCTCACAAACATTTGAGAGAAAGCGTAAATTCCCACCTAGCCACCCTCGATCCCTGGCCCTGAATGCCAGCATTTCTAAACTACTGGCCTATAAAATGCTGTCATTTAGGCTGGTGGACACAGACAGCTTGAAACAGCTCATGTCGCTTGCTGTCCCACAGTATGTTGTTCCCAGCCGGCACTACTTCTCCAAGAGAGCCGTGCCTTCCCTGCACAACCAAGTATCCGATAAAATCAAGTGTGCACTGCGCAACGCCATCTGTGGCAAGGTCCACCTAACCACAGATACGTGGACCAGTAAGCACGGCCAGGGACGCTATATCTCCCTAACTGCACACTGGGTAAATGTAGTGGCGGCTGGGCCCCAGGCGGAGAGCTGTTTGGCGCACGTCCTTCCGCCGCCAAGGATCGCAGGACAACAGTCTTTGCCTCCTGTTGCCTCCTCCCCCTACTCAGCTTCCGCCTCCTCTTCGTCCACCTGCTCATCCAGTCAGCCACACACCTTCACCACCAACTTCAGCATAGCCCGGGGTAAACATCAGCAGACCATTCTGAAACTCATATGTTTGGGGGACAGGCCCCACACCGCGCAGGAGTTGTGGCGGGGTATAGAACAACAGACCGACGAGTGGTTGCTGCCGGTGAGCCTCAAGCCCGGCCTGGTGGTGTGCGATAAAGGGCGAAATCTCGTTGCAGCTCTGGGAATAGCCGGTTTGACGCACATCCCTTGCCTGGCGCATGTGCTGAATTTGGTGGTGCAGAAGTTCATTCACAACTACCCTGACATGTCAGAGCTGCTGCATAAAGTGCGGGCCGTCTGTTCGCGCTTCCGGCGTTCACATCCTGCCGCTGCTCGCCTGTCTGCGCTACAGCGTAACTTCGGCCTTCCCGCTCACCGCCTTATATGCGACGTGCCCACCAGGTGGAACTCCACCTTGCACATGCTGGACAGACTGTGCGAGCAGCAGCAGGCCATAGTGGAGTTTCAGCTGCAGCACGCACGGGTCAGTCGCACTGCGGAACAGCACCACTTCACCACCAATGACTGGGCCTCCATGCGAGACCTGTGTGCCCTGTTGCGCTGTTTCGAGTACTCCACCAACATGGCCAGTGGCGATGACGCCGTTATCAGCGTTATGATGATGGAAGAGGAGGTGGCCCAGGAGGAGGAGGAGAAAGAGGGGTCATTTTTGGCACTTTCAGGCCAGTCTCTTAGAAGTGACTCAGAGGGAGGTTTTTTGCAACAGCAGAGGCCAGGTACAAATGTGGCCAGCCAGGGCCCACTACTGGAGGATGAGGAGGAGGTGGAGGAGGATGAGGATGAAGCATGGTCACAGCGGGGTGGCACCCAACGCAGCTCGGGCCCATCACTGGTGCGTGGCTGGGGGGAAACGCAGGACGATGACTATACGCCTCCCACAGAGGACAGCTTGTCCTTACCTCTGGGCAGCATGGCACACATGAGCGACTACATGCTGCAGTGCCTGCGCAACGACAGCAGAGTTGCCCACATTTTAACGTGTGCGGACTACTGGGTTGCCACACTGCTGGATCCACGGTACAAAGACAATGTGCTCACCTTACTTCCTGCACTGGAGCGTGATAGGAAGATGCGAGAGTACAAGCGCACTTTGGTAGACGCGCTACTGATAGCATTCCCAAATGTCACAGGGGAACAAGTGGAAGCCCAAGGCCAAGGCAGAGGAGGAGCAAGAGGTCGCTAAGGCAGCTGTGTCACGGCGAGCTCCTCTGAGGGCAGGGTTAGCATGGCAGAGATGTGGAAAAGTTTTGTCAACACGCCACAGCTAACTGCACCACCACCTGATACGCAACGTGTTAGCAGGAGGCAACATTTCACTAACATGGTGGAACAGTACGTGTGCACACCCCTCCACGTACTGACTGATGGTTCGGCCCCATTCAACTTCTGGGTCTCTAAATTGTCCACGTGGCCAGAGCTAGCCTTTTATGCCTTGGAGGTGCTAAGCTGCCCGGCGGCCAGCGTTTTGTCTGAACGTGTATTCAGCACGGCAGGGGGCATCATTACAGACAAACGCAGCCGCCTGTCTACAGCCAATGTGGACAAGCTGACGTTCATAAAAATGAACCAGGCATGGATCCCACAGGACCTGTCCATCCCTTGTGCAGATTAGACATTAACTACCACCCCGTAACCATATATTATTGTACTCCAGGGCACTTCCTCATTCAATCCTATTTTTATTTTCATTTTACCATTATATTGCGGGGCAAAACAAAGTTGAATGAACCTCTCCTCTGTCTGGGTGCCGGGGCCTAAATATCTGACAATGGACTGTTCCAATGTTGGGTGACGTGAAGCCTGATTCTCTGCTATGACATGCAGACTGATTCTCTGCTGACATGAAGCCAGATTCTCTGTTACGGGACCTCTCTCCTCTGCCTGGGTGCCTGGGCCTAAATTTAGGACAATGGACTGTTACAGTGGTGGCTGACGTGAAGCCTGATTCTCCGCTATTATATGAAGACTGATTCTCTGCTGACATGAAGCCAGATTCTCTGTTACGGGACCTCTCTCCTCTGCCTGGGTGCCTGGGCCTAAATATATGAGAATGGACTGTTACAGTGTTGGGTGACGTTAATGCATGATTCTCTGCTATGATATGAAGACTGATTCTCTGCTGACATGAAGCCATATTCTCTGTTACGGGACTTCTCTCCTCTGCCTGGGTGCCTGGGCCTAAATATATGACAATGGACTGTTACAGTGTTGGGTGACGTGAAGCCTGATTTTCTCCTATGATATGAAGACTGATTCTCTGCTGACATGAAGCCAGATTCTCTGTTACGGGACCTCTCTCCTCTGCCTGGGTGCCACTGCCTGGGCCTAAATATCTGACAATGGACTGTTCCAGTGTTGGGTGACGTGAAGCATGATTCTCTCCTATGATATGAAGACTGTTTCTCTGCTGACATAAAGCCAGATTCTCTGTTACGGGACCTCTCTCCTCTGCCTGGGTGCCACTGCCTGGGCCTAAATATCTGACAATGGACTGTTCCAGTGTTGGGTGACGTGAAGCATGATTCTCTCCTATGATATGAAGACTGATTCTCTGCTGACATGAAGCCAGATTCTCTGTTACGGGACCTCTCTCCTCTGCCTGGTTGCCACTGCCTGGGCCTAAATTTCTGACAATGGACTGTTCCAGTGGTGGGTGAAGTGAAGCCAGATCCTCTGCTATGGGACCTCTCTCCAATTGATATTGGTTAATTTTTATTTATTTTATTTTTATTTTTATTCATTTCCCTATCCACATTTGTTTGCAGGGGATTTACCTACATGTTGCTGCCTTTTGCAGCCCTCTAGCTCTTTCCTGGGCTGTTTTACAGCCTTTTTAGTGCCAAAAAGTTCGGGTCCCCATTGACTTCAATGGGGTTCGGGTTCGGGACGAAGTTCGGGTCACGTTCGGATCCCGAACCCGAACATTTCCGGGAAGTTCGGCCGAACTTCTCGAACCCGAACATCCAGGTGTTCGCTCAACTCTATTTGCAACCTCTAGGGGGAACTTTTACACAAAACTGCATATTTCCAGGTAATACCGGAAATCGCTGCTACTTAGTATGACAGAATGCTTTCAACTTTTATTCCTAACTGAAACTTTTCCTTTCTTTCTTGCATCAACTGAGCTGCTGTTAACATCTCCTCACTATATCCTGTAACATTAGAATTTACCATTATTGTGGTTACACAAAGATCAACTAATCTCTCATTATTATCGAGCCCGCTAAATTAAGCGTATTTGCACAAAGATCAAACGATATCCGATTACTATAAGTAATTGCTATCGAACCCACTAACTTAAGTGCAGTTACACGTAGATCAAACGGTATATAATAGTATTGAGCCCACAATCTCTCTTGGTGAAGACCCCTAGTCAATTCACCGGGAGACAAAATCTTAATAACATCCAATTGCCTATGATAATTGGTGTTAACCCTTTGCTCAAGATTCTTGTCAGAACTTGGCTGGGATCCAATTCTACGTCACAGGATATCCGACTCAGCTGTCTAACAACTTCCGTTTAGTTCCAGCATATCCTACCACACAAAGAAGGAATATTTCAACAGGTTCTTCTGCTCTAACGGACAGATCAGCTATAACTTGAACCCTTATATCGCAATAACACCAATTCAACTCTTGAGAACCCCCAAAAACGGCGGAAGTTTTAGAGGAGATTCGTAAGAAATAAAGCTTTCTTACCTTGCCGGCATATGATCTTGTCTGATGGTTCCGTTTAAGTAAATCTCGTGACGTTTGAATCGAAAGTTAAGCAAGCTGTCTGCCCACCCATGGGGACGCCATTTTGTTAGCGCAATTCATGCGCTTCTCCTTCTTCTTTGTGTGGTGCTAAATCAATTAGAAGTATAAGTATGTGTACACCATACTGCTTTATCCCCTTAAGGACATAGGACGTACCGGTACACCCTATTTCCCGAGTCCTTAAGGACCAAGGACGTACCGGTACGTCCTAACTTTAAAATCGGCATTCCGGCGCCGCAGGGGTTAATTTGAACAGGATGCCGGCTGAAATCATTCAGCCGGCATCCTGTTAAAACGCCAGGGGGGGTCATGTGACCCCCCCGTGTCGGCGATCGCAGCAAACCGCAGGTCAATTCAGACCTGCGGTTTGCTGCGCTTTTTGCAGTTTCTGATCCCCGCGGTCCCTGACCGCGGGGATCAGAAGCTTTAGAGTGCCTAAAATTAATATTGTGTACCCCCCCCCTGCACCCCTGCACGATTTGATGGCAGCAAGTGGTGCAGGGGGGGTGTCACAGGCGGTGGGGGCGTTGCGGGAGGCGGGCGGTGCGGCAGGCGGGATCGCGATCCCCCGCCCGCCTCCCATTGCGTAATCGTTGGTGTACAGTGGGTATACCAGGGTGCCAGCACATTGCTGGCACCCTGGTATAAACGGCTGACATCGTTGATGCGATGTCAGCCGTTTAACCCTTTCCATACAGCGGTCCGTACGGACCGCTGTATGGAAAAGGTTAACAGTAAGAGGGAGCTCCCTCCCTCTTCGATCGGGGGGCTGCTGTGCCTTTGCAGCCCCCCGATGGGAGAGGGAGAGAGCCCCCAGACAGCCCCCCGAAGCCCCGTCCTCACCCTTCCCCGTCTGCGAAGTTGTGGCAGACGGGGAAGGTTCCCATGGCAACAGGACGCCTGCTCAGGCATCCTGCTGTCCATGGTGCTGAACAGATCTGTGCTGAAAGCATAGATCTGTTCAGTGTAAGTAAAATACAGTACAGAAACCTATATAGGTTCTGTACTGTATTTTACAGACATCAGACCCACTGGATCTTCAAGAACCAAGTGGGTCTGGGTCAAAAAATAAAAAAAATAAGTGAAAAAAGTTAAGATAAAAAAAAAAAACATTTATCACTGAATAAAAAAAAAATAATAATAATAAACTACACATATTAGGTATCGCCGCGTCCGTAACGACCTGATCTATAAAACGGTCATGTTACTTTCCCCGCACAGTGAACGCCATAAAAAAAAAAAAAAAAAACTATGAGAAAATTGAAATTTTGCCCACCTTACTTCCCAAAAAAGGTAATAAAAGTGATCAAAAAAGTTGCATGTACGCCAAAATAGAACCAATCAAACCATCATCTCATCCCGCAAAAAATGAGACCCTACTCAAGATAATCGCCCCAAAACTGAAAAAACTATGGCTCTTAGACTATGGAAACACTAAAACATAATTTTTTTTGTTTCAAAAATAAAATCATTGTGTAAAACTTACATAAATAAAAATAAAGTATACATATTAGGTATTGCCGCGTCCGTATCGACCGGATCTATATAAATATCACATGACCTAACCCCTCAGATGACCACCGTAAAAAAAATATATATAAAACTGTGTAAAAAAAGCAATTTTTTGCCATCTTACGTCACAAAAAGTGTAATAGCAAGCGATCAAAAAGTCATATGCACCCCAAAATAGTGCCAATCAAACTGTCATCTCATCCCGCAAAAAATGAGACCCTACTCAAGATAATCGCCCCAAAACTGAAAAAACTATGGCTCTTAGAGTATGGAAACACTAAAACATCATTTTTTTTGTTTCAAAAATAAAATCATTGTGTAAAACTTACATAAATAAAAATAAAGTATACATATTAGGTATTGCCGCATCCGTATCGACCGACTCTATATAATTATCACATGACCTAACCTCTCAGATGACCACCGTAAAAAAATATATATAAAACTGTGTAAAAAAAGCTATTTTTTGCCATCTTACGTCACAAAAAGTGTAATAGCAAGCGATCAAAAAGTCATATGCACCCCAAAATAGTGCCAATCAAACTGTCATCTCATCCTGCAAAAAATTAGACCCTACTCAAGATAATCGCCCAAAAACTGAAAAAACTATGGCTCTCAGACTATGGAGACACTAAACAATTTTTGGGTTTTAAAAATGAAGTTATTGTATAAAACTTACATAAATAAAAAAAATTGTATACATATTAGGTATCGCCGCGTCCGTGACAACCTGCTCTATAAAATTACCACGTGATCTAACCTGTCAGATGAATGTTGTAAATAACAAAAAAAAAAACGTGCCAAAAAAGCTATTTCTTGTTACCTTGCCGCACAAAAAGTGTAATATAGAGCAACCAAAAATCATATGTACCCTGAACTAGTACCAACAATACTGCCACCCTATTCCGTACTTTCTAAAATGGGGTCACTTTTTTGGAGTTTCTACTCTAGGGGTGCATCAGGGGGGTTTCAAATGGGACATGGTGTCAAAAAACCAGTCCAGCAAAATCTGCCTTCCAAAAACCGTATGGCATTCCTTTCCTTCTGCGCCCTGCCGTGTGCCCGTACAGCGGTTTACAACCACATATGGGGTGTTTCTGTAAACTACAGAATCAGCGCCATAAATAATGAGTTTTGTTTGGCTGTTAACCCTTGCTTTGTAACTGGAAAAAAAATATTAAAATGGAAAATCTGCCAAAAAAGTGAAATTTTGAAATTGTATCTCTATTTTCCATTAAATCTTGTGCAACACCTAAAGGGTTAACAAAGTTTGTAAAATCATTTTTTAATACATTAAGGGGTGTAGTTTCTTAGATGGGGTCACTTTTATGGAGTTTCTACTCTAGGGGTGCATCAGGGGGCTTCAAATGGGACATGGTGTCAAAAAAACTGTCCAGCAAAATCTGGCTTCCAAAAACCATACGGCGCACCTTTCCCTCTACGCCCCGCTGTGTGGCCGTACAGTAGTTTACGGCCACATATGGAGTGTTTCTGTAAACAGCAGAGTCAGGGCAATAAAGATACAGTCTTGTTTGGCTGTTAACCCTTGCTTTGTTAGTGGAAAAAATGGGTTAAAATGGAAAATTAGGCAAAAAAATTACATTCTCAAATTTCATCCCCATTTGCCAATAACTCTTGTGCAACACCTAAAGGGTTAATGAAGTTTGTAAAATCAGTTTTAAATACCTTGAGGGGTGTAGTTTCTTAGATGGGGTCACTTTTATGGAGTTTCTACTCTAGGGGTGCATCAGGGGGCTTCAAATGGGACATGGTGTCAAAAAAACTGTCTAGCAAAACCTGCCTTCCAAAAACCATATGGCGCACCTTTCACTCTACGCCCCGCTGTGTGGCCGTACAGTAGTTTACGGCCACATATTGGGTGTTTCTGTAAATGGCAGAGTAAGGGAAATAAAGATACAGTCTTGTTTGGCTGTTAACCCTTGCTTTGTTAGTGGAAAAAATGGGTTAAAATGGAAAATTAGGCAAAAAAATGAAATTCTCAAATTTCATCCCCATTTGCCAATAACTCTTGTGCAACACCTAAAGGGTTAATGGAGTTTGTAAAATCAGTTTTGAATACCTTGAGGGGTGTAGTTTATAGAATGGGGTCATTTTTGGGTGGGTTCTATTATGTAAGCCTCGCAAAGTGACTTCAGAGCTGTAGTGGTCCCTAAAAATTGGGTTTTTGTAAATTTCTGAAAAATTTCAAGATTTGCTTCTAAACTTCTAAGCCTTGTAACATCCCCAAAAAATAAAATATCATTCCCAAAATAATTCAAACATGAAGTAGACATATGGGGAATGTTAAGTCATCACAATTTTTGGGGGTATTACTATGTATTACAGAAGTAGAGAAACTGAAACTTTGAAATTTGCAAATTTTTCTGTGTGGGCCTGACACACACGGGCTTGCAAATCCGATTATGTCACAGAAAAATATTAAATAGAATTTTTTTTTATCTGCGAGGTATTTTCTGTCACACCCTGTATGAATGGTGCGCACGTGCTGTCTGTGACTGAGCCTGCAGCCTCTCACACACGGGTAGCCAGGCAACTGCAATATATATATATATATATATATATATAAAAAAGCACACTGATGTACCAGCCCTGATAAGGGCTTTTTGGGGTGCTGTCAGGACGCTGTCCTTACAGCAGTACAGCAGATGAGTCTGTGGACACAGAACAATGCCCTAGCTAACGCTTTCCCTATTGAATCAGCAACAGCAGCAGCAGCACTGTCCCTCCTCTCACTTTGAATGCAGCTTCCGAATGAATCTAAAATGGATGCTGTCCAGGAGGTGGGAGGGTCTGGGAGGGAAGGTCTGCTGCTGATTGGCTGGAATGTGTCTGCTGACTGTGAGATACAGGGTCAAAGTCTACTCAATAATGATGTATAGGGGCGGACCAAACATCGCATATGTTCGCCCGCCGCGGCGAACACGAACAAGCTATGTTCGTCGGGAACTATTCGCGGGCGAATAGTTCAGGACATGACTACTCCCTACACTATCTGTCCCTTCATAAGCGCAGCTCTCCCTGACTCGCAATGAGCCGAACCCGCGCCATCGGGTGCTATATATCATCGGATGACGCGGTCCGGCCAGCCAATCACTGTAATGCCAGCAGCCAACATTGCTACTGGCATTACAGTGATGGCATTACTTACCTACACATGTATTGGCTGCTTAGCAGCTGCGAAACGTGCGGACTTGAACATGTCGCTCGAGCACATGTGGTACTCGGCCTAGTACCGCTATGTTCCAAGCATAGCGATGCTCGAGCCGAACCGGTATTTGGCCGAGCATGCTCGCTCATCACTATTTATCATGACCGGCGTGCCGATCACATACGTGACGCAAAGGAAGGGAAATGGGAAGGCCCTGTCCAAGGGAAAGGTGGTGACCCCTAACTCACCTTGAGGCTGGCACCTGACTGCCCTGACGTCCCTAGATGGGTTCCTCACCCGTACGCCGATCACGTGCCTAAACTCTGGTTTTCCCTGAGATGAGCCCTACGTAGTGAATAGGGCGGTGGGAACACTAGTCCGCACCACTAACACTAAAGGAAAACACCAAGGAGAGGACAGACAATACAGACAAAATATATAATCCCAGATGGGCGACAACAGCAGACAACAAAAGCCCAACAGGGATCCGGAGGGTAACGCTCTGGAACAACAACCAGGAATCACAGCTACACAGTGGGTCAGTATAGAAGTCCAGGCAGGAAGCTGTATATCTGGCACCAGAGAAGTGGGAGAGGGGAATATAAGGAGGTTGGGATTGCTGGACAAGAAACAGCTGAGGAGAAGAAGCTGCGGATCCCTGAGTGAGCCAAAAAGGATTGCAAGGCAAACCCAGAAAGCTACCATTAAGAAACAGCACTATCTTTAGACATAGAGCGTGCAGCCACCCGCTGCTACTTCCTGACCCCGGGTATAACGGAGTCAGACGTGGCTCTTGACACCCTCGTGACACTATTCTACAACATGCATGGGGTGCCGCAGAGTATGTTTCTTTGCTCCTCAGCTCTCATTAGCATTCCTGGAAGCAATCCTCGTACCTCTGGACAGGATCAGTGTCTAGGACACGTCAGCTTCACTTGGATGCAGCTCTGGTCACTTAGGGATGCTCCCACACCTAGATGCTGACAGATCTTCTGCTCACACAGTTCTTTGGTCTCAGCTTCCTCTAAGATGGCTGCTCCCTTTCTTCTACAATCTTTGAACTCAACCTCTCATGAATATGGAAAATATGCTGTTAGCTGTGTTAAGGAAACAGCAACATCTTGTGGCTAAACAGCGGAATGTCAGTCCAGATCATTTTTTTTTTTAACAAATCTCTTTTTATTTTGGAAAGTATATAGAGCACACAGAATGCATATAGTAGCATAATGGTATTACAACAAAATCAGATAACGCTTCTTCTGCATTAATGAGATCAAGTGCGGAAATATGATGGGAGAAGGGGAGGAAGGAGGAAGGGGGGTAGAAAGATATAGGAAGGATGAGAAGATAAAGAAGGGGAAGGGGCACAGTGTACACATTACATACAAAATCAGAATCCAACAAAATTGAGTTGAATGTACAAAGTCAAACAGAGATAACAACTCAGCTTATAGTATGTCCATATTATTACAAGGCAATGTAGTAAGGTTACAAAGTACTTTCGAGACACTCCAGACCAGTAACTAAAAGGCGTCCTAGAAATGTTACTCACTCACTCCTGGTTATTAACCGTCAGTGGCTGCTGACTAGCTACAGGCTAGGCGACCCATTCCAAGGCGACATCTCTGAGGTCAATAAATAGTAATAGATAACGTATATTAAACCATTTAACCATTTAATGATCCTTCAATGATCAATTTCGTGGACATAGAGTCAGACTCAACTCTCCATTGGTATGGGAGTAGGTTCTAAGACTTGAGTGGAAAGTCCTACGAGGTCATAGAATCGCGATACGTTTTCCAAGGACTCCACAAACTTAGAAACTTCATATGCGTTCTGTTCGCCCAACTAGCAAGTTCCTCCATCAGAAAAATTTGGTCAATCTTTTCGAACCAGCTTTTCAGTGAGGGGGGGGAGGTGTTAAGCCAATTAACTGGTATTAGTAATCTTGCTGACTGAACAAGCATGGTTGGTAAATCAAATTTCGATGGCTTCCACTTCTTGGAAGGGAGCCAAAGAAGGACTGAAAGAGGGGTCAGTTCAATTGTAGTGCCACAGATTTCATTGATTTTTTGTTCAACCTGTTCCCAATATTTGCGAATCGCAGGACAGTTCCACATAATATGTCCTAATGTGCCTGTTTGGGCCCCGCACCTCCAACATACATCGTTTTCTGCACAACCCATTTTAAACAGTTTGTGGGGATCATTATACCATCTAGTGAGGGTTTTAAAAGAGTGCTCCTGGATTTTTATACACTTGGAAAATCCATGGGATCTCCGGAACGTAAGGTCAATCTCCTGTGGAGATAGTGAACAATTCAAGTCACTTTCCCAAGCTCTAATAAAAGCTGGAGCACTAATACCTTTTTTGGGGATCAGCCAATTGTACAACAGCGACATACTATGCCTTGGTAGGGAGTCATGGGAGGACAACTGTTCAAACCATGATGGGGTATGCGTAGAACTAAATTTAGTGCGAAGCACCTGACACGTATTGTCAAAATCGAGTTTTGCTAAGAAATCACCTTCTCTAGTATGATTGTAATCAAGAATAGAGATTTTCTCCTTCCGTTTCAAGTCTGATAACAAATCCAATAAAGCCACATCATCCAAAGTGTTCCAGAATTGTGGGATATCAGGTGAATCTGGCTTAACGAGATATGGCATAAGACTTACTGGCAACCTGGCTGGGGGATCTGAAAGTAGATTCATGTCAGATTGAAGAGTACGCATATTCAGATATATGCCCTTAGACAGACCCAAGGGAGTATTAGTAGGGGTAGTGATTCCCCATAACCCTGCCTGTTGTTTACTGGACATAAGATCCAATTCTATATCCACTCCAACTGTTCGGTACTTGGGTATACACACTTGCAGCCAGCGTTTCAGTTGGATTGCCTTATAATAATAATGTATATCAGGAAGACCCATTCCCCCATTGGAACGAGTCCTGATTAGTTTATCGTGTGCTACCCTGGGTTTCTTGTCCTTCCAAAGAAAAGAAGCAAATGTTTGTCTGACTTTCTTAAAGTACAAGCAAGGAACATGTATTGGGACCATCTGTAGAAGGTAAAGTAGTTTTGGAACAATATACGTCTGCAAAACATTCTTTCGTCCGATCCAAGAAACCCAGGGCAGAGTTAAAGTTTGAAGTTGTGATTGTATCTTTTTTAGTAGGGGTACATAGTTCATTTTAAATAGATTAGAGGGGTCATTTGCGAGTTCTATCCCTAAATAAGTGAGAGAATTATCGTTCCACTTAAAGGGAGAAGAAGCTTTAAGAGAATGGGCCAACTGGGGAGGTAGAGCCACCCCCATTGCTACTGATTTTGAATAATTAATTTTAAAATTAGAGACAGTACCAAAGATGGAAAAGAGGTCTAATACATGGGGAAGTGCCTGTTTAGGGTTCGAAATTATAAGCATTAAGTCGTCCGCAAAGGCTGCGCATTTATGTTCAGTTTTGTTCAGTAATAGGCCACGTATGTTTTGGTTGTCTCTAAATGCCTGAAGAAGTGTTTCCATCACCATTATAAACAGGGTAGGTGATAATGGGCAGCCCTGTCTTGTGCCGTTGGAGATTGAAAAAGGTTTGGATAGGGTGCCATTCACTCTAACTTTGGCACTAGGGTTGAGATAAAGTGACATTATAGCTTTTATAAATGATTCGGGGACTCCAAATCTATTTAGCGTTCGTTCGGTATATAGCCAGCTTACTCGGTCGAACGCTTTTTCTGCGTCTGTGCTTAGTAAAACAAGTGGTTTAGCGTTCTTTTTGGCCCAATGTATAGCGTTTATAAGGCGACAAGATTGAGAATTCCCCTCTCTCCCTTTCACGAATCCTGCTTGTTCTGCATTAATGATACCAGGAATAATGGTGCTAAGCCTAGAAGCTAAAATTTTTGCCCAGATCTTCACGTCTATGTTGAGCAAAGATATGGGTCTATAACTACCACAATCACTACTGTCTTTGCCTTCTTTCGGGATTATGGTGATTATGGCCTCAAGCGATTGTTTAGGAAGGGGTTCACCCGTGTATAAGGCATGGCACCATTTGACTAACTGCGGGGATAAGATGTGTAATAGCTTTTTATAATAACCAATTGGTAGGCCATCTGGACCTGGGGCTTTACCTAGGGGCATGCTTTTTATAATTTTCTGTACTTCCGCCTCTGTTATGGGTTGCAATAATAAAGAACAATCTTCTTGGCTAATTTTAGGTAGCTTTAACCTCTCCAGAAAATTGTCTATCTGATTCTCTCTCCCTAAAACAGATGACGTGTTTGGGGATTTATCAGTTCTGTCGTCCAAATTATATAGGGCACCATAAAAGGAACAAAATTCTTTTGCTATGGCTTCAGTAGTCGATACTGACTTACCCTCCCTGGTTTTGATTGAGGCGACAAATTGGGCATCTTTTCTCTGTTTAATCAGATGTGTCATATACTTATTCCCTTTATCACCGTGAATGTACTGTTTGAACTTTGTATATTGATAGGCCTTAGCGCACTTTATATTGAGTAGATCTTTCAGCTGCCTCCTCAATGTGGCAAGTTCCTCAGATGCAGCAGATCTCCTAGATAGCTTCTGAGTGGATTCAATCGCAGAGATCTGGTGGATAAGAGAATCGAGCTTCTTCTGCCTCTCTTTTTTAACTTTGGAGCCTAGTGCAATAAACTCCCCGCGAATAAAGGCCTTGTGGGCTTCCCAAATAATGGGAAGGGGAGTGTCTTGTGGGATATTTTCTTGGAAGTAGTATGATAATTTAAGGGTAATGTCTCTAACATGTTTATCAGAGTCAAGAAGCGTTTCATTAAGCCTCCATACCCATTCCCTTGCTGGGAGATTAGAGAAATTTAGTGAGGAAGTGACAGGGGCATGATCAGATATTGTGATTGGACCTATGACCGACTTTTTTAACATGTCTAGATGGGGGTTAGAGAGGAAGATGTAGTCCAGCCTTTGGTAAGTTTGGTGGACAGCTGAATAGTAGGAGTAATCTTTAGTCGTGGCGTTAAGTGTCCTCCACGTGTCTGTAAGGTACATATCTTTTAACAACTTATGTATTCCACCAAGCGTTTTCTGGGATTTAGTGGAGGTGCCTAAGGATGAATCAAGTTGGGGATTTAAAGAAATGTTCAAATCTCCACCAATTATTTTGATCCCTTCCGCAAAATCACTAAATTTGGATAGTGCACTCTTGAGCCAACTAAGATGCCTAGCATTTGGAGCGTATAAACAAGCAAGAGAGACAACCAAATGACCAACTTTTCCTTTCACGAAAAGGAATCTGCCCTCAGGGTCCTGCTGAACGGTTGTCGCTATAAACTGAACATTTTTGCTAATTGCAATAGTGACGCCTCTAGAGGCCGAACCATGTGTGCTGTGAAACCATTGCGAATACTTCCATTTGGGCAATTGTGGGATTTTATTCGACTTGAAATGAGTCTCCTGGAGAAAACAGATGTCACTTCCATTTTTCTTCAGGAGAGTAAGAATTTGTGATCTCTTCTGAGGGGTGTTACAACCTCTGACATTGAAAGTAGTTATATGTAGGTCTGTCATGGGGAATAAGGTGAAGATTGTTGTCTAGAAATCTGAGTAGACAGATAAAGGGGTGAGGCCCACATTAAAGCTAATAAACTAGTTCTATGCTGGTTAGAGGAGTAGTGAGTGTAGTTATTGTATGGAGTGAGCACGTAACCTGCCGTAAAGCTGAGTACAACTATAGGGGGATTTATGAAACCAATAACAAAAACAATAAATGAACCAAATATGTGAAAAGATGGACATTGTGAGTGATCATCAATGCAAAGGCGCCATCGTTGTAAGCCATGGCGCAACATATGGGGACCGAGATGTATCCTAACCCGGATCATCTTAACCCACATTGCCCATTATTGAAAAATCACCTTGCTAAGGCAAAACAAACCTTATAGCATAAAACTGACATTAAGGTGGTTAAAGGAATGCACACCTAGAATAGAACGTTAAGCTAATCACATAGCATTAGCCTTCCTATAGAAGGATCCATGTTACTGAAAATATAAAATATACAATAAAAAAGAACATAAAAAAGTAATAGAAAAAACCTGCGGTATTGCTGGAAGAGAAAACATCACTGCAGCAGGCGAAAATTATAAAATGTTCTCTTAAGGCATTTGCCAAAGAAACTCTGAGAACCATTCTTCACAAGTCCAGATGAAATCAAGTGAGGTCTCTTTTCTCCTGCATCCTCTTGTTATTGGGTGATTTCAGCTTAGAGTGCAGAGACCAGGTTTCTTGAATGAGCTGTTGAGGTAGCCTAGGGACCGCAATGTCTACTGCAAGCCAGCTATCTATCTTTATGGGGGAAACGTCCAAGATCTTCCAGGCATGAGGTAAGTCTTGCGGGGTGCGCACAGCGCAGCGACGACCATTCCTGGCAAAGGTAATCCCGAAAGGGTACAGCCACTTGTATAATATGTTGTTGTCCCTTAAATGATCGGTTAATGGCTTTAAGATCCTGCGTTTCGCCAAGGTAGAGGAGGCAATATCCTGGTACAGCGCAACTGAAGAATCTCCTATTCTGAGATCCGTGCTCCTGCGGGCCGCCTGCAAAATGGCTGCTGTATCTCTGTAGCTAAGCAGGCCGCAAATCACGTCTCTGGGAGCTTCGCCCTCCTTGGGTGTGGGACGCAGTGAACGATGGATTCGTTCAATAGTGATCTCTGCGGCTCTATTATCCCCCAGTAGTTTAGTGAATAAAGACTTGGCAGCTGCTTCTAATTCATTTGGGGCGATCGATTCATCTAACCCCTTCAGCCTAATGTTCTTACGCCGGCTCCTATTCTCTTGATCCTCGATCATGAGGAACGCATTATTAAGAGAGGAGACCTGCGCTTCCATAGCTGTAATTAAGCCGGCACTGTGAGACGCAGCATGTTCTTGTCGGGTCTCAAGTTGTTCAACCCGATTACCCAGGGCACGCATATCGTGTCTTAAGTCTCTTACCTCTTGTAGCAGAGGAGCCAAAGCTTGTGATAAAGTCTCTTTGAAGAAGGCTTTGGTGAGGGTGTCGCTGTCTTTTTGCGCTGGTTCCTCTTCAGGGGTATCTAGGTAATCGGTCTCTCCTTCCTCCTGTTCGGATTCCCGCTCTACTTCCTTCTCTATGCGGCGGGCCGCCATCTTAGCTGCCCGGGCAGGAGACAGTGCCGTCTTTTTGCTAAAGAATTTATCCATATCTCCTTGGTGTTTTTTGGATCTTGGGGTGTCGGGGGCCTCTCTGGACCTTTCTCTGCCGATCTTGACCATTTTGGATCCGCTTGTGGTGTGCAAAAGCAATGCAATGTGGGTTAGATGGGAGAGAGCTCCTGCTCAGACCTCCGTCTTGTTCAGCGGTTAGGCTCCGCCCCCCCCAGTCCAGATCATTTAACTTGATTTAGGCCTTATGCACATGACTGTTGTGTGTTTTGTGGTCCACAAATCGCGAATTCGCAAAACACGGATGACGTCCATGTGCGTTCTGCAATTTGCGGAACGACACGGACAGTCATTGATCTAACCATTATGAGTTGTGATAGACAGGCCGTGCCTAATCCCCGGGCACGCAGAGAAGGTTTTGACCAAATCCTCATTATTGCGGACTATAATGAAGCCCATTAGGCAGATTCTGTCACAATTTTGGGGTATTTTACAAGCAGACCCTGATGTGGGGCATCTTGTGGGCAATATCCCCTCAATTACATTCAGGAGGGGCAGAAATATTAAGGATCGACTTGTCCACAGTTTGCATACCCCCATTGTGAAGTCCAGCAACCCCTTTAGTAAACAGCTTGTAGGAACTTTCAAATGTGGGTGCAGCATTGCATGTGGCTCCATCAAGGAAGGCAAAACCTTCTCAAGTACCAGTACTGGCCTCATCTATAGCATCAGATGGTTTATAAACTGTCGTTCTGTAGGTCTGGTGTATCTGATTACATGTGAATGTGGGTTACAGTATGTGGGTAAAACCATAAGTGAGTTCCGGAGGTGTATTGGGAAACACATTAATGACATCCAAAAGGAAGCCGATTAGAGTTGAGCGAACACCTGGATGTTCGGGTTCGAGAAGTTCGGCCGAACATCCCGGAAATGTTCGGGTTCGGGATCCGAACCCGATCCGAACTTCGTCCCGAACCCGAACCCCATTGAAGTCAATGGGGACCCGAACTTTTCGGCACTAAAAAGGCTGTAAAACAGCCCAGGAAAGAGCTAGAGGGCTGCAAAAGGCAGCAACATGTAGGTAAATCCCCTGCAAACAAATGTGGATAGGGAAATGAATTAAAATAAAAATTAAATAAATAAAAATTAACCAAAATCAATTGGAGAGAGGTTCCATAGCAGAGAATCTGGCTTCCCGTCACCCACCACTGGAACAGTCCATTCTCAGATATTTAGGCCCCGGCACCCAGGCAGAGGAGAGAGGTCCCGTAACAGAGAATCTGTCTTCATGTCAGCAGAGAATTAGTCTGCATGTCATAGCAGAGAATGAGGCTTCACGTCAGCCACCACTGCAACAGTCCATTGGCATATATTTAGGCCCAGCACACACACAGGCAGAGGAGAGAGGTCCCGTAACAGAGAATCTGGCTTCATGTCAGCAGAGAATCAGTCTGCATGTCATAGCAGAGAATCAGGCTTCACGTCAGCCACCACTGCAACAGTCCATTGTCATAAATTTAGGCCCAGCACCCAGGCAGAGGAGAGAGGTCCCGTAACAGAGAATCTGGCTTCATGTCAGCAGAGAATCAGTCTTCATATCATAGCAGAGAATCAGGCTTCACGTCACCCACCACTGTAAGAGTCAATTTTCATAAATTTAGGCCCAGAACCCAGGCAGAGGAGAAAGGTCCCGTAACAGACAATCTGGCTTCATGTCAGCAGAGAATCAGTCTTCATATCATAGCAGAGAATCAGGCTTCACGTCACCCACCACTGTAAGAGTCAATTTTCATAAATTTAGGCCCAGAACCCAGGCAGAGGAGAAAGGTCCCGTAACAGACAATCTGGCTTCATGTCAGCAGAGAATCAGTCTTCATATCATAGCAGAGAATCAGGCTTCACGTCACCCACCACTGTAAGAGTCAATTTTCATAAATTTAGGCCCAGAACCCAGGCAGAGGAGAAAGGTCCCGTAACAGACAATCTGGCTTCATGTCAGCAGAGAATCAGTCTTCATATCATAGCAGAGAATCAGGCTTCACGTCACCCACCACTGTAAGAGTCAATTTTCATAAATTTAGGCCCAGAACCCAGGCAGAGGAGAAAGGTCCCGTAACAGACAATCTGGCTTCATGTCAGCAGAGAATCAGTCTTCATATCATAGCAGAGAATCAGGCTTCACGTCACCCACCACTGTAAGAGTCAATTTTCATAAATTTAGGCCCAGAACCCAGGTAGAGGAGAAAGGTCCCGTAACAGACGATCTGGCTTCATGACAGCAGAGAATCAGTCTGCATGTCATAGCAGAGAATCAGGCTTCACGTCAGCCACCACTGCAACAGTCCATTGTCATAAATTTAGGCCCAGCACCCAGGCAGAGGAGAGAGGTCCCGTAACAGACAATCTGGCTTCATGTCAGCAGAGAATTAGTCTGCATGTCATAGCAGAGAATCAGGCTTCATGTCAGCCACCACTGCAACAGTCCATTGGCATATATTTAGGCCTAGCACACAGGCAGAGGAGAGGTTCATTCAACTTTGGGTAGCATC
This sequence comes from Bufo gargarizans, assembly GCF_014858855.1. NCBI lineage: Eukaryota > Metazoa > Chordata > Amphibia > Anura > Bufonidae > Bufo > Bufo gargarizans. The sequence continues at coordinate 9,834,325 of NC_058081.1, read as the reverse complement.
GCAATATAATGGTAAAATGAAAATAAAAATAGGATTGAATGAGGAAGTGCCCTGGAGTCCAATAATATATGGTTATGGGGAGGTAGTTAATGTCTAATCTGGACAAGGGACGGACAGGTCCTGTGGGATCCATGCCTGGTTCATTTTTATGAACGTCAGCTTGTCCACATTGGCTGTAGACAGGCGGCTGCGTTTGTCTGTAATGACGCCCCCTGCCGTGCTGAATACACGTTCAGACAAAACGCTGGCTGCCGGGCAGGCCAGCACCTCCAAGGCATAAAAGGCTAGCTCTGGCCACGTGGACAATTTAGAGACCCAGAAGTTGAATGGGGCCGAACCATCAGTCAGTACGTGGAGGGGTGTGCACACGTACTGTTCCACCATGTTAGTGAAATGTTGCCTCCTGCTAACACGTTGCGTATCAGGTGGTGGTGCAGTTAGCTGTGGCGTGTTGACAAAAGTTTTCCACATCTCTGCCATGCTAACCCTGCCCTCAGAGGAGCTGGCCGTGACACAGCTGCCTTGGCGACCTCTTGCTCCTCCTCTGCCTTGGCCTTGGGCTTCCACTTGTTCCCCTGTGACATTTGGGAATGCTCTCAGTAGCGCGTCTACCAACGTGCGCTTGTACTCGCGCATCTTCCTATCACGCTCCAGTGCAGGAAGTAAGGTGGGCACATTGTCTTTGTAGCGTGGATCCAGCAGGGTGGCAACCCAGTAGTCCGCACAGGTTAAAATGTGGGCAACTCTGCTGTCGTTGCGCAGGCACTGCAGCATGTAGTCGCTCATGTGTGCCAGGCTGCCCAGGGGTAAGGACAAGCTGTCCTCTGTGGGAGGCGTATCGTCATCGTCCTGCCTTTCCCCCCAGCCACGCACCACTGATGGACCCGAGCTGCGTTGGGTGCCACCCCGCTGTGACCATGCTTCATCCTCATCCTCCTCCACCTCCTCCTCATCCTCGTCCTCCTCGTCCTCCAGTAGTGGGCCCTGGCTGGCCACATTTGTACCTGGCCTCTGCTGTTGCAAAAAACCTCCCTCTGAGTCACTTCGAAGAGACTGGCCTGAAAGTGCTAAAAATGACCCCTCTTCCTCATCCTCCTCCTCCTCCTCCTGGGCCACCTCCTGTTCCATCATCGCCCTAAGTGTTTTCTCAAGGAGACATAGAAGTGGTATTGTAACGCTGATAACGGTGTCATCGCCACTGGCCATGTTGGTGGAGTACTCGAAACAGCGCAACAGGGCACACAGGTCTCGCATGGAGGCCCAGTCATTGGTGGTGAAGTGGTGCTGTTCTGTAGTGCGACTGACCCGTGCGTGCTGCAGCTGAAACTCCACTATGGCCTGCTGCTGCTCGCACAGTCTGTCCAGCATGTGCAAGGTGGAGTTCCACCTGGTGGGCACGTCGCATATGAGGCGGTGAGCGGGAAGGCCGAAGTTACGCTGTAGCGCAGACAGGCGAGCAGCGGCAGGATGTGAACGCCGGAAGCGCGAACAGACGGCCCGCACTTTATGCAGCAGCTCTGACATGTCGGGGTAGTTGTGAATGAACTTCTGCACCACCAAATTCAGCACATGCGCCAAGCAAGGGATGTGCGTCAAATTGGCTAGTCCCAGAGCTGCAACGAGATTTCGCCCATTATCACACACCACCAGGCCGGGCTTGAGGCTCACCGGCAGCAACCACTCGTCGGTCTGTTGTTCAATACCCCGCCACAACTCCTGTGCGGTGTGGGGCCTGTCCCCCAAACATATGAGTTTCAGAATGGCCTGCTGACGTTTACCCCGGGCTGTGCTGAAGTTGGTGGTGAAGGTGTGTGGCTGACTGGATGAGCAGGTGGAAGAAGAGGAGGAGGAAGCCGAGAAGGAGGAGGTGGCAACAGGAGGCAAAGAATGTTGCCCTGCGATCCTTGGCGGCGGCAGGACGTGCGCCAAACAGCTCTCCGCCTGGGGCCCAGCTGCCACTACATTTACCCAGTGTGCAGTTAGGGAGATATAGCGTCCCTGGCCGTGCTTACTGGTCCACGTATCTGTGGTTAGGTGGACCTTGCTACAGATGGCGTTGCGCAGTGCACACTTGATTTTATCGGATACTTGGTTGTGCAGGGAAGGCACGGCTCTCTTGGAGAAGTAGTGCCGGCTGGGAACAACATACTGTGGGACAGCAAGCGACATGAGCTGTTTGAAGCTGTCTGTGTCCACCAGCCTAAATGACAGCATTTCATAGGCCAGTAGTTTAGAAATGCTGGCATTCAGGGCCAGGGATCGAGGGTGGCTAGGTGGGAATTTACGCTTTCTATCAAATGTTTGTGAGATGGAGAGCTGAACGCTGGCGTGTGACATGGTTGAGACGCTTGGTGACGGAGGTGGTGGTGGTGGTGTTGGTGGTACATCCCCTGTTTGCTGGGCGGCAGGTGCCAACGTTCCTCCAGAGGCGGAGGAAGAGGCCGAGGCGGCAGCAGCAGAAGAGGTAGCAGGGGGAGCCTGAGTGACTTCCTTGGTTTTAAGGTGTTTACTCCACTGCAGTTCATGCTTTGCATGCAGGTGCCTGGTCATGCAGGTTGTGCTCAGGTTCAGAACGTTAATGCCTCGCTTCAGGCTCTGATGGCACAGCGTGCAAACCACTCGGGTCTTGTCGTCAGCACATTGTTTGAAGAAGTGCCATGCCAGGGAACTCCTTGAAGCTGCCTTTGGGGTGCTCGGTCCCAGATGGCGGCGGTCAGTAGCAGGCGGAGTCTCTTGGCGGCGGGTGTTCTGCTTTTGCCCACTGCTCCCTCTTTTGCTACGCTGTTGGCTCGGTCTCACCACTGCCTCTTCCTCCGAACTGTGAAAGTCAGTGGCACGACCTTCATTCCATGTGGGGTCTAGGACCTCATCGTCCCCTGCATCGTCTTCCACCCAGTCTTGATCCCTGACCTCCTGTTCAGTCTGCACACTGCAGAAAGACGCAGCAGTTGGCACCTGTGTTTCGTCATCATCAGAGACATGCTGAGGTGGTATTCCCATGTCCTCATCATCAGGAAACATAAGTGGTTGTGCGTCAGTGCATTCTATGTCTTTCACCGCTGGGGAAGGGCTAGGTGGATGCCCTTGGGAAACCCTGCCAGCGGAGTCTTCAAACAGCATAAGAGACTGCTGCATAACTTGAGGCTGAGACAGTTTCCCTGGTATGCATGGGGGTGATGTGACAGACTGATGGGGTTGGTTTTCAGGCGCCATCTGTGCGCTTTCTGCAGAAGACTGGGTGGGAGATAATGTGAACGTGCTGGATCCACTGTCGGCCACCCAATTGACTAATGCCTGTACCTGCTCAGGCCTTACCATCCTTAGAACGGCATTGGGCCCCACCATATATCGCTGTAAATTCTGGCGGCTACTGGGACCTGAGGTAGTTGGTACACTAGGACGTGTGGATGTGGCAGAACGGCCACGTCCTCTCCCAGCACCAGAGGGTCCACTAACACCACCACGACCATGTCCACGTCCGCGTCCCTTACTAGATGTTTTTCTCATTGTTATGGTTCACCACAACAACAAATATATTATTTGGCCCAATGTATTGTATTCAAATTCAGCGGGATATAAATTTGAGGCCTAGTATTTAGGCGCTGGGTGACCGGTATGGATTTAGTGACAGAATTAGACTTGGAAATGCACAGAAGCGTGTGTGTGAAGTTATTCTGAATGACCCAATGTGCACCTTGAATATTATATACCCTTTTTGGGATAGATTTCAAATAGCTCTGATATAGCAGGAACCACTAAATTATGAAATTGCTAAATTGGGAATTGTACTTCAACCCAGAACAAAAAATGTGCTTTGACGGACACTAAATATCTTGCCCAGCAACAACAGTACAGCGGTGGGTAACGAGAGATTTAGAGGGATTTAAATTTGAGGCCTAGTATTTAGGCGCTGGGTCACCGGTATGGATTTAGTGACAGAATTAGACTTGGAAATGCACAGAAGCGTGTGTGTGAAGTTATTCTGAATGACCCAATGTGCACCTTGAATATTATATACCCTTTTTGGGATAGATTTCAAATAGCTCTGATATAGCAGGAACCACTAAATTATGAAATTGCTAAATTGGGAATTGTACTTCAACCCAGAACAAAAAATGTGCTTTGACGGACACTAAATATCTTGCCCAGCAACAACAGTACAGCGGTGGGTAACGAGAGATTTAGAGGGATTTAAATTTGAGGCCTAGTATTTAGGCGCTGGGTCACCGGTATGGATTTAGTGACAGAATTAGACTTGGAAATGCACAGAAGCGTGTGTGTGAAGTTATTCTGAATGACCCTATGTGCATCTTCAATATTATATACCCTTTTAGGGATAGATTTCAAATAGCTCTGATATAGCAGAAACCACTAAATTATGAAATTGCTAAATTGGGAATTGTACTTCAACCCAGAACAAAAAATGTGCTTTGACAGACACTAAATATCTTGCCCAGCAACAACAGTACAGCGGTGGGTAACGAGAGATTTAGAGGGATTTAAATTTGAGGCCTAGTATTTAGGCGCTGGGTCACCGGTATGGATTTAGTGACAGAATTAGACTTGGAAATGCACAGAAGCGTGTGTGTGAAGTTATTCTGAATGACCCAATGTGCACCTTCAATATTATATACCCTTTTAGGGATAGATTTCAAATAGCTCTGATATAGCAGAAACCACTAAATTATGAAATTGCTAAATTGGGAATTGTACTTCAACCCAGAACAAAAAATGTGCTTTGACGGACACTAAATATCTTGCCCAGCAACAACAGTACAGCGGTGGGTAACGAGAGATTTAGAGGGATTTAAATTTGAGGCCTAGTATTTAGGCGCTGGGTCACCGGTATGGATTTAGTGACAGAATTAGACTTGGAAATGCACAGAAGCGTGTGTGTGAAGTTATTCTGAATGACCCAATGTGCACCTTCAATATTATATACCCTTTTAGGGATAGATTTCAAATAGCTCTGATATAGCAGAAACCACTAAATTATGAAATTGCTAAATTGGGAATTGTACTTCAACCCAGAACAAAAAATGTGCTTTGACGGACACTAAATATCTTGCCCAGCAACAACAGTACAGCGGTGGGTAACGAGAGATTTAGAGGGATTTAAATTTGAGGCCTAGTATTTAGGCGCTGGGTCACCGGTATGGATTTAGTGACAGAATTAGACTTGGAAATGCACAGAAGCGTGTGTGTGAAGTTATTCTGAATGACCCTATGTGCACCTTCAATATTATATACCCTTTTTGGGATAGATTTCAAATAGCTCTGATATAGCAGGAACCACTAAATTATGAAATTGCTAAATTGGGAATTGTATTTCAACCCAGAACAAGAAATGTGCTTGAACGGACACTAAATAACTCGCCCAGCTACAGCACTAGGGACAGATTTAGCTGGATATAAATTTGAGGCCTAGTATTTAGGCGCTGGGTGACCGGTATGGATTTAGTGACAGAATTAGACTGGGATATGGCCAAAAAATAAACAGACTATTGCTGGTTAAATGCACTTGGTGTGACAGCTTCACCCTGATGTAGGCTTTAGCCAAAAAACAACCACACCATTGAGGGTTAAATGCACTTGGTGACAGGCGCAGCTTGCCCCTGATTTTGTATATGGCCAAAAAATGAACAGACTATTGCTGGTTAAATGCACTTGGTGTGACAGCTTCACCCTGATGTAGGCTTTAGCCAAAAAACAACCACACCATTGAGGGTTAAATGCACTTGGTGACAGGCGCAGCTTGCCCCTGATTTTGTATATGGCCAAAAAATGAACAGACTATTGCTGGTTAAATGCACTTGGTGTCACAGCTTCACCCTGATGTAGGCTTTAGCCAAAAAACAACCACACCATTGAGGGTTAAATGCACTTGGTGACAGGCGCAGCTTGCCCCTGATTTTGTATATGGCCAAAAAATGAACAGACTATTGCTGGTTAAATGCACTTGGTGTGACAGCTTCACCCTGATGTAGGCTTTAGCCAAAAAACAACCACACCATTGAGGGTTAAATGCACTTGGTCGCAGCTTGTGCTGGCGCACCACAAGACACAAAATGGCCGCCGATCACCCCAGAAAAATGAGACTGACAAACGGTCTGTGCAGCCTAAAAACAGTGAGCAATTGAGGATCAGCAGCTCAATGATCCACAGCTGCAGATCGATCAGTTAATCAAGTCCTTTGGAGGAGTTAATCTGCCTAATCTCGCCCTACTGTCGCAGCCGCAACCTCTCCCTACGCTAATCAGAGCAGAGTGACGGGCGGCGCTATGTGACTCCAGCTTAAATAGAGGCTGGGTCACATGGTGCTCTGGCCAATCACAGCCATGCCAATAGTAGGCATGGCTGTGATGGCCTCTTGGGGCAAGTAGTATGACGCTTGTTGATTGGCTGCTTTGCAGCCTTTCAAAAAGCGCCAAGAAAGCGTCACAAAAGCGCCAAGAAAGCGACGAACACCGAACCCGAACCCGGACTTTTACGAAAATGTCCGGGTTCGGGTCCGTGTCACGGACACCCCAAAATTCGGTACGAACCCGAACTATACAGTTCGAGTTCGCTCATCCCTAAAGCCGATACCCCAGTGGCAAGACATGTGGAAGAATGCCACACCAGTGATATTAAGGCTATCCATTTTCAGGGGATTGAAATCATTCGACCCTCTCCAAAAGGGGGTGATTTTGATAATCGAGTACTACAGAAGGAGGCACAGTGGACATTTCAGCTCGATACTGCCCTTTCTAAATTCACCACTGTATCCCTGTATTACCTGGGAGCGCTATCTCCTAGCGGACCTCCCCGCTTACATGACAGCATAAGATCTCATACGGGGCACGTGATCTCTCAGTGCCATGCACGATGGATCTGGATGACTGTGGGGGCGGTCCACCTCTGACGTGTGGGGATAGGTGGAGCTATCCCATTCAAATAACCCGGGTTTTGGCAGCAGTTTCAAGGCCATCATAGCGCCGGAATGCGGTCCCTGTGAGAGAGTGGCAGTGCTCTACTAATGCCTACTTATACTTAAGAATTATTAGGTTACAGCTCTGGCTCCTGATGAGACATTGTATTAGGTGTAGAAACGCGTTGAGCCACAAATATGTGCTGAAGTGTAGCCTTTCAAAGTAAATAGGGCCTGTTGTTACATTATAGGTACATGTCATTGAGATGACTGTTGTAGCGATCCACCAGCTGCATGAATAGCAGTGTGAGGGGTGAATCGCTGTTTGTGGAGGACATGTTATGTATAGTAACAGCATCTGAAATAGTTTCTATATTATTGTGGTCTTGGTAGATTTGAGCTCACACTAGAATAAGCTGAGCTGCTTATCTCCAGTTACCAGAACCATCACACGACTGCTGACTCCATATGCTTGGTGAAAACAAAATAAAATAGCATTTCCAGTTGAAAGTCAATTTACGATTCACAGCATTCAGTGTGTATTAATCAAAGGGTTTCTCATTTACCTATTCCTACCTTGATATATTATTACATACATTTTGTTTTGGTCCTTTTAGAATTTCTCCTTTTTTGTGATTAATTTATTGAATATTTCCTGCAGAGATTTTTTGATTTCCTTATTCCTCAGACTGTATATGATGGGGTTGATGAATGGAGTAAATACAGTATACAGCAGAGATAGGAGTTTACTAGTATTCAAGGTTTGTCCTTCTGTTGGGAAAACGTAAACACTCAGTATAGTAAGAAAGAATATGATGACTACAATGAGGTGGGAGCTACAGGTGGAGAAGGCTTTCTGTCTACTGATTCTGGACTGAAACCGCAAGATTGTGACAATAATATTAGTATAAGATATGATAATTATCGTTATTGGGCTCAGGAGTGCAGGAAAGCTCAGTATATAGTTCATTAACTCCATAGTGTACACCCCAGAACAGGCAATTTTCATAACGGGAACTAGATCACAGTAAAAATGGTCAATGACATTTTGTCCACAAAACGTTAGCTTTGATGTAAATAAGGTTTCAATAAATGCCAAAAAGAAACTTAACACCCAACACATGACGGCCAATGTCACACAGCGTTTTTTTGTCATGATAGAAGAATAGAGGAGGGGATTACAGATGGCCACATATCTGTCATAAGACATCACTGTGAGAAGAAGACATTCAGATATTTCTGTAGTACAAAAAACATAAAATTGTGTCATACAACTAATAACGGTAATGGTCACCCCATTATTCAGTAGGATGTGGATCATGGTGGGGACAATATTTGAAGTTAAGAAGATATCAGTAATAGACAGCTGTGAGATGAAGAAGTACATTGGGGCATGGAGGTTCTTGCTGGTGGACACCAGAGTGATGATCAGGAGATTCCCACATATTGTCCCACAATATATCATCAGGATGAGACAGATTAAGTAAATTCTTAAATAACGGCTGCTTTGAAATCCTACAATGAAAAACTCAGTGACCGTAGTCATGTTCTTCTCCTGCATAAATAACAATAAAAGTGTTAGGAATTAGTTGTCTGATCATCGACCAGAACAAGTAAATCATTAAATGCATTTGTCATGATATTTTATAGGAGTAAACGTTAAAGGGGTTTTCCCATTGTAAACACATCCCCTATACATGGGATAGGTGATGAGTACCGTATTGGCAGGGGTCCAAACAATCTCAGAAATAGAGGCCTTGTGTTCTCCGAATGAATGGAGTGATGGTCACTCCACTAACCTGTGGGACTGCCAGAGACAGCTAAGTAAAAGAGCTCGACTGTCTGTGGCAGCCCCATATATTGGGATAATGTAGATACCATCATTATATTCAAGAAACACTGGGCCCACATTATCGTGATCGCTGATGACCACAGTAGTAGGACCCCAACCAACCAGACACATTTTGTGGATATGCTGTAAGGGTTTGTAATTAGAGTTGAGCGAACACCTGGATGTTCGGGTTCGTGAAGTTCGGCCGAACTTCCCGGAAATGTTCGGGTTCGGGATCCGAACCCGACCCGAACTTCGTCCCTAACCCGAACCCCATTGAAGTCAATGGGGACCCGAACTTTTCGGCACTAAAAAGGCTGTAAAACAGCCCAGGAAAGGGCTAGAGGGCTGCAAAAGGCAGCAACATGTAGGTAAATCCCGTGCAAACAAATGTGGATAGGGAAATGAATAAAAATAAAAATAAAATAAATAAAAATTAACCAATATCAATTGGAGAGAGGTCCCATAGCAGAGAATCAGGCTTCACGTCACCCACCACTGTAACAGTCCATTGTCATATATTCAGGCCCCGGCACCCAGGCAGAGGAGAGAGGTCCCATAACAGAGAATCTGGCTTCATGTCAGCAGAGAATCAGTCTTCTTGTCATAGCAGAGAATCATGCTTCACGTCAACCAACACTGGAACAGTCCATTGTCAGATATTTAGGCCCAGGCACCCAGGCAGAGGAGAGAGGTCCCGTAACAGAGAATCTGGCTTCATGTCAGCAGAGATTTAGTCATGTCATAGCAGAGAATCATGCTTCACGTCACCCAACACTTGAACAGTCCATTGTCAGATATTTAGGCCCAGGCACCCAGGCAGAGTAAAGAGAGGTCCCGTAACAGAGAATCTGGCTTCATGTCAGCAGAGAATCAGTCTTCATGTCATAGCAGAGAATCATGCTTCACGTCACCCACCACTGTAACAGTCCATTGTCATAAATTTAGGCCCCGGCACCCAGGCAGAGGAGAGAGGTCCCGTAACAGAGAATCTGGATTCATGTCAGCAGAGAATCAGTCTTCATGTCATAGCAGAGAATCATGCTTCACATCACCCACCACTGTAACAGTCCATTGCCATAAATTTAGGCCCCGGCACCCAGGCAGAGGAGAGAGGTCCCGTAACAGAGAATCTGGCTTCATGTCAGCAGAGAATCAGTCTTCATGTCATAGCAGAGAATCAGGCTTCACGTCACCCAACACTGGAACAGTCCATTGTCATATATTTAGGCCCCGGCACACAGGCAGAAGAGAGGTTCATTCAACTGTGGGTTGCCCCGCAATATAAGGGTAAAATGAAAATAAAAATAGGATTGAATGAGGAAGTGCCCTGGAGTACAAAAATATATGGTTAAGGGGAGGTAGTTAATGTCTAATCTGCACAAGGGATTGACAGGTCCTGTGGGATCCATGCCTGGTTCATTTTTATGAATGTCAGCTTGTCCACATTGGCTGTAGACAGGCGGCTGCGTTTGTCTGTAATGACGCCCCCTGCCGTGCTGAATACAGACAAAACGCTGGCCGCCGGGCAGGCCAGCACCTCCAAGGCATAAAAGGCTAGCTCTCGCCACGTGGACAATTTAGAGACCCAGAAGTTGAATGGGGCCGAACCATCAGTCAGTACGTGGAGTGGTGTGCACACGTACTGTTCCACCATGTTAGTGAAATGTTGCCTCCTGCTAACACGTTGCGTATCAGGTGGTGGTGCAGTTAGCTGTGGCGTGTTGACAAAACTTTTCCACATCTCTACCATGCTAACCCTGCCCTCAGAGGAGCTGGCCGTGACACAGCTGCCTTGGCGACCTCTTGCTCCTCCTCTGCCTTGGCCTTGGGCTTCCAATTGTTCCCCTGTGACATTTGGGAATGCTCTAAGTAGCGCGTCTAACAACGCGCGCTTGTACTCGCGCATCTTCCTATCACGCTCCAGTGCAGGAAGTAAGGTGGGCACGTTGTCTTTGTACCGTGGATCCAGCAGTGTGGCAACCCAGTAGTCCGCACACGTTAAAATGTGGGCAACTCTGCTGTCGTTGCGCAGGCACTGCAGCATGTAGTCGCTCATGTGTGCCAGGCTGCCCAGAGGTAAGGACAAGCTGTCCTCTGTGGGAGGCGTATCGTCATCGTCCTGCATTTCCCCCCAGCCACGCACCAGTGATGGACCCGAGCTGCGTTGGGTGCCACCCTACTGTGAACATGCTTCATCCTCATCCTCCTCCACCTCCTCCTCATCCTCGTCCTCCTCGTCCTCCAGTAGTGGGCACTGGCTGGCCACATTTGTACCTGGCCTCTGCTGTTGCAAAAAACCTCCCTCTGAGTCACTTCTAAGAGACTGGCCTAAAAGTGCTAAAAATGACCCCCCTTAATCCTCCTCCACCTCCTCCTCCTGGGCCACCTCCTCTTCCATCATCGCCCTAAGTGTTTTCTCAAGGAGACATAGAAGTGGTATTGTAACGCTGATAACGGTGTCATCGCCACTGGCCATGTTGGTGGAGTACTCGAAACAGCGCAACAGGGCACACAGGTCTCGCATGGAGGCCCAGTCATTGGTGGTGAAGTGGTGCTGTTCCGCAGTGCGACCGACCCGTGCGTGCTGCAGCTGAAACTCCACTATGGCCTGCTGCTGCTCGCACAGTCTGTCCAGCATGTGCAAGGTGGAGTTCCACCTGGTGGGCACGTCGCATATGAGGCGGTGAGCGGGAAGGCCGAAGTTACGCTGTAGCGCAGACAGGCGAGCAGCGGCAGGATGTGAACGCCGGAAGCGCGAACAGACGGCCCGCACTTTATGCAGCAGCTCTGACATGTCAGGGTAGTTGTAAATGAACTTCTGCACCACCAAATTCAGCACATGCGCCAGGCAAGGGATGTGCGTCAAACCGGCTAGTCCCAGAGCTGCAACGAGATTTTGCCCATTTTCACACACCACCAGGCCGGGCTTGAGGCTCACCGGCAGCAACCACTCGTCGGTCTGTTGTTCTATACCCCGCCACAACTCCTGTGCGGTGTGGGGCCTGTCCCCCAAACATATGAGTTTCAGAATGGCCTGCTGACGTTTACCCCGGGCTGTGCTGAAGTTGGTGGTGAAGGTGACTGGATGAGTAGGTGGCTGACTGGATGAGTAGGTGGAAGAAGAGGAGGAGGAAGCTGAGTAGGAGGAGGTGGCAACAGGAGGCAAAGAATGTTGCCTCCTTGGCGGCGGAAGGACGTGCGCCAAACAGCTCTCCGCCTGGGGCCCAGCCGCCACTACATTTACCCAGTGTGCAGTTAAGGAGATATAGCGTCCCTGGCCGTGCTTACTGGTCCACGTATCTGTGGTTAGGTGGACCTTGCCACAGATGGCGTTGCGCATTGCACAGATTTTATCGGATACTTGGTTGTGCAGGGAAGGCACGGCTCTCTTGGAGAAGTAGTGCCGGCTGGGAACAACATACTGTGCGACAGCAAGCGACATGAGCTGATTGAAGCTGTCTGTGTCCTCCAGCCTAAATGACAGCATTTTATAGGCCAGTAGTTTAGAAATGCTGGCATTCAGGGCCAGGGATCAAGGGAGGCAAGGTGGGAATTTACGCTTTCTCTTAAATGTTTGTGAGATGGAGAGCTGAACGCTGCCGTCTGACATGGTTGAGATGCTTAGTGACGGAGGTGGAGGTGTTGGTGGTACATCCCCTGTTTGCTGGGCGTCAGGTGCCAACGTTCCTCCAGAGGCGGAGGAAGAGGCCGAAGCGGCAGCAGCAGAAGAGGCCGAGGCGGCAGCAGCAGAAGAGGTAGCAGGGGGAGCCTGAGTGACTTCCTTGTTTTTAAGGTGTTTACTCTACTGCAGTTCATGCTTTGCATGCAGGTGCCTGGTCATGCAGGTTGTGCTAAGGTTCAGAACGTTAATGCCTCGCTTCAGGCTCTGATGGCACAGCGTGCAAACCACTCGGGTCTTGTCGTCAGCACATTGTTTGAAGAAGTGCCATGCCAGGGAACTCCTTGAAGCTGCCTTTGGGGTGCTCGGTCCCAGATGGCGGTGGTCAGTAGCAGGCGGAGTCTCTTGGCGGCGGGTGTTCTGCTTTTGCCCACTGCTCCCTCTTTTGCTATGCTGTTGGCTCGGTCTCACCACTGCCTCTTCCTCCGAACTGTGAAAGTCAGTGGCACGACCTTCATTCCATGTGGGGTCTAGGACCTCATCGTCCCCTGCATCGTCTTCCACCCAGTCTTGATCCCTGACCTCCTGTTCAGTCTGCACACTGCAGAAAGACGCAGCAGTTGGCACCTGTGTTTCGTCATCATCAGAGACGTGCTGAGGTGGTATTCCCATGTCCTCATCATCAGGAAACATAAGTGGTTGTGCGTCAGTGCATTCTATGTCTTCCACCGCTGGGGAAGGTTTAGGTGGATGCCCTTGGGAAACCCTGCCAGCGGAGTCTTCAAACAGCATAAGAGACTGCTGCATAACTTGAGGCTCAGACAGTTTCCCTGGTATGCACGGGGGTGATGTGATAGACTGATGGGCTTGGTTTTCGGGCGCCATCTGTGCGCTTTCTGCAGAAGACTGGGTGGGAGATAATGTGAACGTGCTGGATCCACTGTCGGCCACCCAATTGACTAATGCCTGTACCTGCTCAGGCCTTACCATCCTTAGAACGGCATTGGGCCCCACCAAATATCGCTGTAAATTCTGGAGGCTACTGGGACCTGAGGTAGTTGGTACACTAGGACGTGTGGCTGTGGCAGAACGGCCACGTCCTCTCCCAGCACCAGAGGGTCCACTAACACCACCACGACCATGTCCGCGTCCCTTACTAGATGTTTTCCTCATTGTTACCGTTCACCACAATATCAAAAATATTATTTGGCCCAATGTATTGCATTCAAATTCAGGCCTTTTTTTACAGACACCTAACACTATCTGGCTATCTATTTAGGTACCGTATTACACTAATACAGGCACAGCAGTAACCACAGATTTAGCTGAATATAAATTTGAGGCCTAGTATTTAGGCGCTTGGTGACAGGTATACGTTTACACACAGAATTAGACTTGGAATTGCACAGTAGCGTGTGTGTGAAGTTATTGAGAATTACCCTATCTGCACCTTGAATCTTATATACCCTTTTAGGGATAGATTTAAAGTAGGCCTGATACAGCAGAAACCACTAAATTAGGAAATTGCTAAATTGGGAATTGTATTTCAACCCAGAACAAAAACTGTGCTTTGACGGACACTAAATAACTTTCCCAGCCACAGCAATAAACACAGATTTAGATGAATGTAAATTTGAGGCCTATTATTTAGGCGCTGGGTGACAGGTATACGTTTACACACAGAATTAGACTTGGAAATGCACAGTAGCTTGTGTGTGAAGTTATTGAGAATGACCCTATCTGCACCTTGAATCTTATATACCCTTTTAATGAATAGATTTAAAGTAGCCCTGATACAGCAGAAACCACTAATTTAGGAAATTGCTAAGTTGGGAATTGTATTTCAACCCTGAACAAAAATATATCCTTTGCCAGACAGCAGACAGTATTACAATTGGCTAGCCACAGCTGAAACACCAGATTTAGGGTACTGCTATTTTGGCAATTGTATTTCACCCCTCAATAAAATAGCAAGCACAGCCAAGCCCCTGATGTAGGATAAAGCCAAAAAATAACTACACTATTGAGGGTTAAATGCACTTGGTGACAGCTTGACCCTGATGTAGGATATAGCCAAAAAATAACTACACTATTGAGGGTTAAATGCACTTGGTGACAGCTTGCCATATATGTAGGATATAGCCAAAAAATAACCACATTATTGATGGTTAAATGCACTTGGTGACAGCTTGCCCCTGATGTAGGATATAGCCAAAAAATAACCACACTATTGATGGTTAAATGCACTTGGTGACAGCTTGCCCCATATGTAGGATATAGCCAAAAATTAACCACACTATTGATGGTTAAATGCACATTTGGTGGCAGCTTGTGCTGGCGCACCACAAGACACAAAATGGCCGCCGATCACCCCAGAAAAAAGTGAATGAAAAACGCTCTGGGCAGCCTAAAAACAGTGAGCAATTGAATGGCAGCAGTTCAATGATCCACAGGTGCAGATCGATCACTGAATGAAGTCTTTTGGAATAGTTAATCACTGCCTAATCTCGCCCTAACAGTCGCAGCTGCAACCTCTCCCTACACTGATCAGAGCAGAGTGACGGGCGGCGCTACGTGACTCCAGCTTAAATAGAGGCTGGGTCACATGCTGCTCTGGCCAATCACAGCCATGCCAATAGTAGGCATGGCTGTGATGGCCTCTTGGGGCAAGTAGTATGACGCTTGTTGATTGGCTGCTTTGCAGCCTTTCAAAATGCGCCAAGAAAGCGACGAACACCGAACCCAGACTTTTACTAAAATGTTCGGGTCCGTGTCACGGACTCCCCAAAATTCGGTACGAACCCGAACTATACAGCTCGGGTTCGCTCATCCCTATTTGTAATGGGACAATCCTCTTAGACAATTGGTAGACCTAAGACTACTTTCACTCTAGCGTTTCAACTAGATCCGGCAGGGTTCAGCAAAACCGCTTCAGTTACTGATAATAGAACCATCTGCATCCGTTATAAACAGATCTGGTTGTATTATGTTTAACATACCCAAGACTGATCAGGTTCTATTATGTCTTCTATAGCCAAGACAGATCCATCATAAACTCCATTGAATGTCAATGGGAGACGGATACGTTTTCTAGTGTGACAGTTTGTGTCACAGAAAATGGATCCGTCCCCATTGACTTGCATTGGGGGTCATGCCGGGTCCATCTTGCTCCGCATCCAAGGACAGAGAGCAAAATACAACATGTTGCGGTTTGCTCTCCGGTATGGGAACGCAACTAAACGGAGCAGAATGCATTTTGGAGCACTTCGTTCTCTTCAGTTTAGTTTTGGCCATTTTGACAATGAATGGGGACAAAACTCAAGTGTTATTTTTTCTGGTATTGAGCCCTTATGACGGATCTCAATACCAGAAAACTAAATCGCGAGTGTGAAAGTTGCGTAACATATGTGGTATGTTGTCCAACCATTTGGTTTCCTGACAGTCAGGGGCCGTCTCTTCAGTTTTGGAGTGATGAACTCTTTCTTCACTTCTCTAGTAATGCCACATTATTTGCACACCGCTACCATTTTACTGAGGAGACCCCTCTGTTTCTGGTTGACTTAAGAAACTAAGTATCCAGTATTATTTTCTATATACTCGTCTCTTTTCTGTATTTAGTTTAATTTAATATATGGCGGCCCTCTGCAATTGCCCTACAAGGATGTTTGCCCTTTTTCAATAGGGTGTTAGCGACATAGTAATAGCTAGAGCGCTTGTAAGTGATTACTGACTAATAGAACATTTTGCCCTTTTGTTCTCCCTTTTCCAAGATGGCTGCCGCACAGTCCAGAGTGGTAGAGTGCATGTCAGATATGCTCAATACACTTTTGGCTTTCCTCTGCCTCCTCTATTTTTCCTTGACATGCGCATTGGCGCCAGGTGAACGCCGTTATCGGTGTGCACACATCTTGTTTGTCCCCTGGTGAGCCTAATCTTTAGATCTATTCATTTAGTAATCATTTGCATATGAAGTACACAGGTGTAATCATGTTTGTAATGCATATTAACTACCTCCGGACCGCCTAATGCACGGATGCGTCCTGGAGGAGGTCGATTCATTCCTCCTGGACGCATCCGTGCGTCATCTCGCGAGACGCGAGATTTCGGTCTGAGCCGGCCCGCGCGTGCGCATCGCGGGCCGGCAAAAGTTGAAGCACCATTTCGTCACCAGCCTGCCAGCCAATGATCTCTAATCAGAAGCCATATAACACCTTATATTTGTAAATATAAGGTGTTATATGGCTTCCCTGCTCCTCTGCTGGTCCTTTTCGTCGGTTGGTCTCAGCAGAGGAGCAGGCATCACAGTGAGTAGCACCAAACACTACACCTTAGCCCCAGATCACCCCCCAGCACCCCAATTAACCCCTTGATCACCCCTTCTTGCCCCTGTCAATCACCTAGTGAAAGGGAAAAAAGTGATCAGTGTAAACTGTCACTTTTCTTTTTTTTCACTGGTATTGACTGATAGTTTTAGGATAGTTTAGGCCCCTTGGTTAGGTAGTTTAGCGATCGGTTAGCGCCCAGCCCACTGCACCGCAGTCACTTATTTGCTGATTAGCGTATCGCTAATCAGCATTTGTACTTTTATAGTATCTGAAAGTGATCAAAACTGATCACAGTCAGGGGGGCGTGGCTAGCTGCTGACCGGGAAGGACGTATCTCGCAGCAGCTCCGTCATTATAAAATAAATCTAACTCCATCTGCCCTATAATCTAGGTCTACAGACCTCATCTTGGATCCCCTAAGACTCTAACTAACATCTGCTCTGACCAGAGCCTCTTCTGGAGTCAAGATACAGCTCCATTCCGGATCTAAGTGTGAGGCCTAGCGGAGGAAGAATCCCCGGCCTGAATTTGTAGCGGCATAAAGGAGAAGACAGAGACTCACCCCGTCTCCATCGGCAGGATATACGATACCGCAGATCGGCTAAAAGGTAATCTGCCCCACAAAAAGAACTCACCTCAATCCGGTGGCAAAGGGGATCGCTGCAGCGTCCTGTAGGTTAGTGATCCCGGCACGGGCGCCATCTTGTTAACCCGCTAGAGCAACTGCCTGTTACCGGAGGCAGACTCTGCCCCAGGATCAATAAAGCCAATAACAGCCAGTGGGAGATCTCTGCCGAGGGAGCCGGATAGCTGCAGGGGCTGCTTGCTGGAGACTTATATGATCGCTCCCAGTCAAACCCGCATCCAGTTTACAACAGTCTCCTCAAGCTCCCAGTTTTTTGCCTAGTGCTAGGTATTAGTGCCTCTCGCCTTACCTGCCCTCCTGACAAATCAAGAATCAATATAGAAGATTACAGGCCATTCAAAGTTTGTCTTCTCTGCATCCCCCGATTTAAAGAGACAGTGTCACATTTGGTCTGCTGCTCTAAAATGCCAGAAGATATCTAGCCAAATTTACATCTTGCCTTAAAAGTTAAGAATTGGGGGAAAACAACAGGGTGGGATGGAGTAAACTCACTGTCCTAATCAGTATACACCCTAATAGCGTGGCATAGCAGCCTGGTTTAACCAAGATGGTAAAAATCGGTGGTTCTAAAGCTGGGGAATCAGCCAGTCAGCAGAAATCAAACCCAACTAGTGGTGAGACTGACAAATTTATAAAAAAAAAGCAGCCGCCACTGTCGCAGCCAGAGAACACAAAATGGCGCCAGACACTCCAAACGCCTCAAGCCGCAAACAAGCGGAACTCCCTGCCCATGAATGGGAAAGTGGGGAAGATATGGACAACTTACCCATCTCCAGATCTTTCCTGAAAGAAGCCCTGGCGTCCTCGCTTTCCTCAACGCTAGAGCCTAGCAGCTCTGACCTGTCAGCCATCAAGCTTGATGTGAAGCAGATAGGGAGAAGAGTAGAGACTCTGGAAGAAAACCAGGCAAGCGTCATTCAACATCAACAAGCGGTCACAAACAGCGTCTCCTTGACTCAGAAAAACATCAACAGCTTATTCAGCGCAATTGAAGA
This sequence comes from Bufo gargarizans, assembly GCF_014858855.1. NCBI lineage: Eukaryota > Metazoa > Chordata > Amphibia > Anura > Bufonidae > Bufo > Bufo gargarizans. The sequence goes on along the minus strand of NC_058081.1, from coordinate 9,815,996 downwards.
CCAGGAAAACAGAGGAAGGCGAAACAACCTTCGCTTCCGTGGCATCCCCGAATCCGTTGCCGCAGGTGATCTTCCCTACACAGTGGTTCAGACATGCCTCATGCTTTTGGGCCCTGACACAGCCCACAAAGTTATCTTGGAAAGGGCCCACAGGGCTCTGAAGCCTAGACCTGCACCGTCAGAACCCCCCAGAGATGTGATCTGCAAGTTTCTGGCATTCCCTGTGAAGGAAGCGATCATGTATAAAGCAAGGTCCGGAGGTCCCATACAATGGGAAGGGAAGGACATCCTTATTTTTCAAGACCTGGCCCAGTCCACCTTGAGGAAGCGGAGAGCACTTAAACCTCTCACAGACTGGCTTAGGTCCAAGAAGATTCTCTACCGTTGGTCCTTTCCTTTGGAATATCCTTTATGTTCGATGGTCGCAGACTGTCTATCACCTCGCATCAGGAACTAGAATCAGTATATGATCTTCTAGGCTGTGGCCCTCTAAACATCCAAAATTGGGATCCTGTCCAGGACCTTCTAGAACTTCCAGAATTACCCTAAACTGGAACCTTGGGAAAAATTGCGTACACACCGAAGTCCCAAAGACACAGGAGAAATGTCCATGGCCCTTCTCCAAGACGTCTACAAGTGGACAATTAATACCCAGCCAATCACCACCGATTATAAGCTTTCTTTTCTAACTATCTCTACCTATTCCTCTGTCTCATCTCCCTCTCATGTCACTCTGCCTCTCTAAGGATGTGGTATACTCTCTATAGTTATACACCTATCGCACTTCAGACGGTTATTAACCTCTACTTAGGGTGATCTAACTGACACCAAATCCTTCCCCCCCTCCCCCCCCCTACTCTTTCTACCCAATTCCCCTGGGTTTTACACCCACTAACTACTACTACCTATTTTACTCTGAAAGTTATTTTGTTGTATTATTCAGCAATGGCCCGCTCACTAACCCGGGCATATTGCTCATTTTATGTTCATGTTATTGTTCGTTTAAAGGGACACTGTAATGCTAGACAGAATCTGAGTAGTGAGAAAGTCTTACGTCATATGGATAGGATTGTGACTCCCCTGGTGGCTGGAAACCTGGAATCCACTCGCTCCCAAATACAAGTAGCACTTCCGAAATACCCCTTCATATTCATGCCATGACAGACCTCCAAATTTCCTCATACAATGTCAAAGGCTTCAAAACACCTTCCAAAAGAGCCCAAATTTTATCTTTATTAAAAAAGGAGAACTGCTCTGTTGTTTTTCTTCAAGAAACACATTATAAACTTGACCATTATCGTAACCTCTCATTTTCTAGTTTTCCAGTGTGGTACCATAGTGGATCCGACTCTTCAGCCTCCAGGGGAGTAAGCATAGGATTCAGAAAAGGCAGTCCATTCCAATACACCTCCCATATCCAAGATCCTGATGGCCGTTATATAATGGTGAAAGGTACCTTTGCAAATCAATTGTACACCTTTATCAACATTTATGCCCCTAACACTCAACAACACAAATGGTATTCTTCCTTGTCCCCACTGGTGGAAAAGTTTAAAGAAGGCATTGTTGTCATGGGCGGGGATTTTAGCATCTCACTAGATCCCACTCTGGACTCCACCTCACAAAAATCTTCTCTTTCCCCAAAAAATCTCAGGCGTAGCCGTAAAAGATTCCACTCTCTCCAACTGGTGGATGCTTGGAGAATTTTAAACCCCTTAGGTAGAGACTACACTTTTTACTCCAATATGCACCATTCCTACCATAGATTGGATTATCTATTCATCTCGAAAGAACACCTCCAGTTTTGCACTAATGCCAAAATTGGATCCATACACCTCTCAGACCATTCCCCTATCTATCGATTTCCAACCCCCAAAATACGCCAAAAACATTCAAATGGAGGTTAAATGAACAACTAATTACTATCCATGATTTTAAAAAACAAATACAAAGCTCCCTGGAGGAATATTTTCTCCTAAATGCCATTCCTGAAACATCCCCCCAAGTTGTGTGGGATGCACACAAAGCCTATATAAGAGGACAATTTATCAAGCTTGGATCCCTACTTAAAAAAAAAAGAGAATGACGAGGATAGAACAGCTTCTTTCGGAAATCCAGAAGATAGAGGAGATCCACAAAAAGACCCTTCTAATTTCAAATCTCTCCCAACTTAATGATCTTAGATCAGAACTAAAAAACCTCCTCAACGCAAAATCAGCCAAACTTTACTTACATTCCCAATTTAAGTATTTTGCTCATGGCAATAAAGCTTCCAAACTAATGATGAGCCTTATAAAAAAGAGGAAAGTCCAAAACCTTGGTAAAAAACATTGGTAAAATTAATAAAAAAGAGGGGGGAGTGGCCATAACCTCCAAAGATATTGCCCTTCAATTCCAAGAATATTACCAATCTCTATACAACATCCCACAAAGTAAGTTAAGAGACCAAGACTTATCAATTCCGGATACTATTGACTCCTTCCTTAATGCCATCACCCTTCCCAAACTGACTGAAAAGCAAAAGTCAGCCCTTATTGCCCCCTTTAACACAGAAGAACTCAATAGAACTATAAAAAATCTCCCAAACGGCAAAGCACCGAGGCCCGGATGGTCTCCCGGCCCTCTACTATCGCTCCTTTAGTAACACCCTCATCCCACATTTGCTTCGGGTATGTAATAGCTCCCTCCTAGGCCTACCCCTCACAGCAGACATGACTAAAGCCCATATTACCATCCTTCCCAAGGAGGGCAAAGACCCATCTCAGTGCTCTAGCTATCGCCCCATTCTCCCTGTTAAATTTAGATTTAAAACTTCTCGCTAAAATGTTAGCTAACCATCTTGCCCCATTCCTTCCGGACCTGATCCATAGAGATCAGACAGGCTTTGTAAAAGGCTGAGAAGGGAAAGACAACACTGCAAGAATCCTCAATGCCATCTACTACGCAAAAAAGAAAGGTATTCCCCTGACATTGCTAAGCACTGATGCGGAGAAAGCATTCGACAGGGTCAACTGGAATTTCATGCGCTGTGCAATGATCAAATTTGGCATTCCTACATCATTTATAGAAGCCACCTTTGCTATGTACTCTAGCGCCTCCGCTTCAGTGCTGGTAAATGATACCATATCTCCCCCGTTCGCAATTAAAAATGGCACGAGGCAAGGAAGCCCCCTATCCCCCCTTTTATTTGTTTTAACAATGGAACCACTCTTACAAACTATCAGACAAGACCCAAAAATAGCGGGGTTAAAATTGGATAAGCAAGAACATAAAACCGCAGCTTTTGCGGATGATCTTTTAATCACCACAAACCCTCAAATTTCCTTAAAGGCCATACACAATTTACTAGAAAGGTTCAGTCCCTTATCCAACTTCAAAATCAATATGAGCAATTCTCAAGCCATAGGCATTGGCATCCCCACACCCATGATTAATTCCCTAAAAGCTAAATCTCCCTTTAACTGGGATAACCATTTCATCTCCTACCTGGGAATAAAAATAAGCTCCGATCCTAATAACCTTTTCAACCTTAATTATACCCCATTACTTCAGTCTATTTCAGATCAGTTACACCATTTAGACCTTCAGACACTGTCATGGTTTAGTAGGAAGAACTTAGTTACTTCCTTGATCATCCCAAGACTTAACTATCTGCAGCAAGTACTTCCAATTCCGAAAAAACATTTCAAGACGTTGATGTCTGCGATTTGCAGATTTATATGGAAACAAAAAAGCCAGAGATTAGCGACAACTACTTTGCAAAAACCTAGGGATCGGGGGGGCATAGGCCTTTCTAACCCCCAACTCTACAACAAGGCTATTCATCTGACCAGAATTCTCGACTGGTTTCGGAAACCACTCCATAAATCATGGGTGGAAATGGAATCCTCCATAGCCCAACTCTCATTCAGGTCACTTCTAACAGGTGACAAGGGAAAATTTGCATCCCTCTCCAATACAAACCAGATTATAAACTCCTCGCTCTCAGTATGGAAGTGGTTTCAAGAATCCAGTTGGGGTTTCCCTTTACCCTCCCCCTTGATTCAAGTAAGGGACGTGCTAGAACTGGCCCCCTTAGAATTGAAACAGTGTCTCCCCAATTCACTTAAAACATCTCAAATCCCTATTATCTCACTGTTTGATGTGGAGGGTAAGTTAATAAATAAGAAAGAAATAGCCTCACTACTCTCTGCCTCGGACTCACTCCCTTCCCCAATATCTTTCCTTCACAACTACATCACTAAGCACATCCCACTCCAAACACTTCTCAGGCCAATTACTTGGTTTGAAGGATGGATAAGTAGCCAAACTACAATAAATAAGCCGATCTCTCAAATATACAAAAAAATAAATACCCCTATTAGTATGCCAAAACCAGCTTTTGTTGGATTATGGGAAAGAGATTTGGAAATCTCATTTTCACCGCTAGACTTAACCAAACTATTTACTACCCCACATAAATCGTCAAGGTGTGTCCTAATCCAGGAAAATAGTTATAAACTACTAACAAGGTGGTACAAAACACCCTGACATTACATCCAAATATGATAGCTCGAGATCAGATAAATGTTGGAGGTGCAAGGAATCAAGGGGAACTTTTCTCCATATTTGGTGGATCTGCCCCATTGTATTAAGTTGGTGGAAAGATATATTTGACAGGAGCAACAAAATATGCAAGACCTCAATACCGCCGAATCCCCAATTAGCCTTATTAAGTCTCCCACCATCAGACTTCATCTCTAAGATTCCTCCTTTATTCCACACCCTTCTTATGGCTGCACGCCTCCTTCTACCTCGCTTTTGGCTCACAACAGAACTTCCGCCCCCTGATCTTTGGAGGGATAAGATTGATAGTATTTACAGATTTGAAGAACTGGCGGGTGCTGAAGAGCGCAATCTCCAAAAGTTTAGTGATAGATGGGATAACTGGGTAAAGTACAGCCACTCTAATCACAAGCAGACTACTGTTACCATATGATCAGCTCCTACTGATGGGGGTACACAAAGTACCCTCCGGTCAGTAGAGAGATAGGTTATAATCATCTATCTAACGGCCATCTATCCACTATTTGGTAAGAAATAATAAGGAAATACAAATATGCTCTCATTCCAGATTCCAGTAGGATTGTTTGTACTCAATCGCACCTATTAACTTTTAATTGTGTCCTCTTTACAGTTTTACTTTGTTGTTACTGTTACATCTATTATATACTTTGTACAACTTATTATTGACTATGTACGATTCCTTTTCCTCTCATGATTGTACAATTGTGATTACTTCAAATAAAAAATAAAATTAAAAAATCTCACAGTCAGATCTATAATTGTATTAGTGTCAACTTAGCTCGCCCTCCACCCAAAACGCAGTGTTTGCCCGATCAGGCCTGATCGGTCGCCCACACGTGCGTTCGCCCACGCCGCCCCGCTGCAGTGACAAATTTTTATTTTTTTTGATCACTGCACAATCACTTTACAAGCGCTGCGACGATAAAAAAAAAAATCAGTTTTGATATTTTTATCAATCGCAGCGGCCTCCAGTACTTCGCTAGCCTCCCATTTGTAAGACAGGCTTGCTTTTTTTCTTGGGTAGTCTCAGGGAATACCCCTAAATTTAGTAGTCCAAATGTCAAACAAGGGGTATTCTTCTGAAGAGGCCTACAGGCTTCTGACCCAGTCGGATGAGGAATGGGAACCCTCATCTGACGAATCCAGCGGGTCAGAATATGAACCTGTAGAAAGCAGTGGCAGTCTGACCCAAAGTTCGGACGAGGAGGTTGAGGTCCCTGATACCACCAGGCATACCCGGCCCCGTGTTGCTAGACCACAGGTTGCGCAGGATCCGCTTCAAGGGCAGCAGAGTGGGGCTGGCGCTGTTGGATTACGTGGTGAGGTATACACCAGCAGCCCATCCTGGACCTAGTACCAGCACTGTCGTACAACATGGTGAAGTGGCGAGCACCAGAAAGGCAGTTGAAGCTGGTACGGTGGCACGTGCAGTAGTTACCCCGTCGCAGCCACCGCACAGACAGGCCCGTAGAGCCCCTAGAATCCCTGAGGTGCTGGCAAGCCCTGATTGGCAGTCCCCAACTTCAGCCGCACCTGTAGTTCCCCCTTTCACCGCCCAGTCTGGAGTTCGCTTTGAGACAGCTCAGATCGGTTCGGCCCTGGGATTTTTTGAGCTGTTCTTGACTGCGGAGCTCTTGGACTTAGTTGTGGCAGAAACAAATCGGTATGCCACTCAATTTATATCCGCCAACCCGGGAAGCTTTTATGCCCAGCCTTTCCGGTGGAAACCAGTCAAAGTTTCCGAAATTAACATTTTTCTGGGTCTTCTCCTCAACATGGGTCTAACCAAAAAGCATGAATTGCGGTCATATTGGTCCACGAACCCAATTCATCACATGCCCATGTTCTCTGCTGCTATGTCCAGGACACGATTTGAGACCATCATGCGTTTCCTGCACTTTAGCGACAACACCACCTCCAGTCCCAGAGGCCACCCAGCTTTTGAGCCCTTAAAATGCCAGGTCAGTATAACTACCCCACAAGTGACCCCATTTTGGAAAGAAGACACCCCAAGGTATTCCGTGAGGGGCATAGTGAGTTCATGGAAGTTTTTATTTTTTGTCACAAGTTAGTGGAATATGAGACTTTGTAAGAAAAAAAAAAAAATCATAATTTTCTGCTAACTTATGAGAAAAAATAAAAAGTTCTATGAACTCACTATGCCCATCAGCGAATACCTTAGGGTGTCTACTTTCCGAAATGGGGTCATTTGTGGGGTTTTTCTACTGTCTGGGCATTGTAGAACCTCAGGAAACATGACAGGTGCTCAGAAAGTCAGAGCTGCTTCAAAAAGCGGAAATTCACATTTTTGTACCATAGTTTGTAAATGCTATAACTTTTACCCAAACCATTTTTTTATCACTCTATCTATCTCATGTCTATCTATTTATCTATTTTTAATAATTCCTCCCTCCCCACTACTCCATCCAAACTTCCTTTTATCTGACTATATTGTGATATTAAATAATAGAAAAACCAATTGGGCACTGCTAGTCCACCTTTTTTTACTGGAAGTTGAAGGACTTTTCGCCTTAGCCTTGGAGTCTCGCCTTTCCAAACAAATTCCCCCATTAGGCTGTCCAACAACCTAAAAGTTTTCTTGGACAACCATATTGGGGCATTTTGTATCACAGAGTATTTTTGGGAGAAAAATCATTTTTATTAAATTCACCCGACCCTGAATTGACATTGGTAATTTTTTCCAGATGTGCATTTTAGTTCTAAGTTCTTTTATTAAAGGGACTACATTTAATTTTTCATAATCTTGTGTATTTCTCGAGATATGAATACCTAGATATTTAAAGCTCTCATGTTGCCCAAGCACATGCACCCTTGAGACGTTCGGTGATATCCCTTTCCCTAATAGCATCATATGAGATTTCCCCCAATTTATCTTTAAACCTGAAAAAAAAAAACGTATCTATTATATCGATTACAGTATTAAACTCATCCCCTGTGTTGTGCAAAAATAATAAAATATCATCAGCATACATTATTAATTTCTCATTTCCCTCCTTATATTGAAACCCCCTGCAGTCCCTACTATTTCTTATCATACATGCCAAGGGTTCTATTGCAATAGCAAATAGTAACGGGGAGAGAGGGCATCCCTGCCTGGTGTTCCTGTACAGGGCAACAGGCAGGGACAAGCTCCAATCCACCATCACCCGAGATGTTGGCTTAGAATATATAAGTTGAATCCATGTTATAAATCCCTCCCCTATACCAACCCTTCTCAAAACTGCCCACAAATACTCCCATTCGATACAGTCAAAGGCTTTATGTGCATCCAATGAGAGTATTGCTTTTTCATCAGCTTCTGTATTATTGACTTCAATATTAAGATAGAGTCTTCTGATATTTGAGTATATTGTTCTTCCGGGTATAAAACCTGTCTGATCTTCTTGTATTAGGCCTTTAATTACTTTGGATAGCCTTCCTGCCAAGACTTTAGCTAGGATTTTAACGTCCGTATTCAGCAAAGATATTGGTCTATATGAGGCCGGATCTAATTGATCTTTACCCTTTTTTAGGATTAAGGTTATAATTGCCTCTTTCATTGATTTTGGTAGCTCACCTGTTTTTTTAGCTTCACACAATGTTGCTCTTAATTCTGGTATTAAAACCTGCGAAAAATTCTCCCCGGGGATTTTACTGGTTTCACCTGACCCAAAACCTCTATTATTTCTGAATTAGATATTTCTTTATCCAGATAATCTTTTTGTGCTTTAGTTATCTCTGTTAACGCAATATGGTCCAAATACTCATCAAGTTCTTTTTTAGTATATTGCACCTTAGTCCTATAAAGTTCCTGAAAGTAGTCCTCAAAGACTTTTTTTTATTCCATCAGGTGAGCTAATTATTTCACCTCTATCATCCCTGATTGCCCCTATCCATGATTTCCCTCTCTGATTTTTCACTATACCTGCTAGAATTTTTCCAACCTTTTCTCCTTCTGATGCTAACTGAAACCCTTGAAAAAAAAGTTCCTTCCTTGTTTTATCCATATAGTGTATTTTTAACTTTTCATGTTCCTCTTCCCATTTCTTTTTATTATTCCCTGTGGGGTTCATTATACATTTAAGTCTTGCCTCTTCTAACTTTTTTTCTAATAACCCCCCTTTTCTCTAGTAATTTTTTTATAGTAGTTAACCCTTTTAATCAAACATCCTCTTAAATATGCCTTAGCGGTATCCCATACTATATGTCTAGTGGTAGAGCCATTATTGTCTTCGAATTTTTTTTTTAGCTCCAACATTATACTCTCTTTATCAGGAATAAATGATAACCAGTAGGGATTGAATTTAAACAACGGCAGGTGTTGGTTCTTATTCAGATCAAGATCCATTACTACTGCACTGTGGTCAGATAAGGCCATAGGCATATACTTTATCTTAATCCTACTCTGAGTCATTAAATTTTTGTTTCCTAGAACCATATCTATCCTTGACCACGTTTGGTGCGTTTTAGAGTAACAAGAGTACATTGTTTGTTCTGGATTTAAATAATCGCCAAACATCTATCCAATTAAATTCCAAGGCCATTTTATACAGATCTACATTTTGTATTCTTCCCCCTCCGCTAGACAGTCTATCTCTGAGTGGATCCATGAACGCATTATAATCTCCTGTCGCAATCATTATACATTCCTGTCTATTCAGCATAAATCTATGCAACTCGTACAGCACTTCTGACCTATATGGTGGAGGAATATATATATTTGCGATAACCATATTGACCCCTTCTATATTACAATGTAAAAAGAGGTACCTGCCATAGTCGTCCGCCTCACATTTGACACCTTCAAAATTTATCTTTTTATGTACCAGTATCGAAACCCCTCTAGAATAAGTAGTGTACATCGAGTGGTACCCCCTCCCTATCCACCCTTTTTCCATCCATAAAAGAGAATCTTTAACTAAATGCGTCTCTTGGAGGCAGACAATGGCTGGCAAGAACCTCCTCATCCACTCAAAGACAGCATATCTTTTTATTCTTTCCCGCAAACCTCTCACGTTGTCACGGCCACGGTTATAGCCGTGACTCCTGGGGAGCCGCATACAGTTGCCCGCGGTTTGGGTTGTTGTGTCAACCACAGCTGAGACATAATGTAGTTTGCCTCAGTGCGGTTTCCGCGGACAACAGCTATGTGTGCGGTTCCCTGGGAGTTGTGTGCATGTGTGTATGCACTTTTGGTATGTCTGTGTGCACGGTGTTTTGTGGTGTGCACTGACATCCTTCCCCGCACTGTGGTTGCCCGTGGCAACGTTTGTTGTAGTTTGTACATGTGGTGGCACTGTCTCGGCCTTCGGGCTGACTCCCTGGACATGGTTGCCACCCATGTCGTTGCCAGCGGCAACAGCCACAGTGTGTGATGCAGTTGGACACTTTCCCCTATATGTGTGTTTTCCCTTCTGTGGTGCTGGAAGGGTTAACTCCCTTCCCAGTGTGTGTGTGATGTCACTGGGTGTGTCCGACTGTGGGGTGTGGCTTCTTGGCCTATATAGCCTGAGTGTCTGGCATGGCTCAGTAGGTTGCTTCAGTCATCCATGGCTGGAGCAGCCTCCTGTGCTTATGACCTGCCTGTGAGAGCCACCCCTGTGGTCATAAAAATAATTGTCGTTATGTTTGATGTCTTTATGCGTGTGTGGTTGTATGTTGTTCTGTTGGGACCTTCTTATGTTTGGTGCAGCTCACGGTTCTGGTTTCCTGTCTTCTCAGGGATCCAGTCAGCAAGGCTGTGGCAGGTTGGTGGAACTTGGTGTTCGCCTGCCATTCCCGTGAGGCTGTTCATGTCCCCCTTTTCCCAACAGCTTGGCCATTGAGACTCCTGCTTCTCCGTGCCAAGGAGGAGTAGGTCGTCTTACCCAGCTCCTAGCTCAGGGATCTGCGGAGGGTAAGACAGGGCTCCGAGGTTCCTGCGCATGGGTCCTCCTACCTTAAAGGTCGGCCCATGCAGGTTAGGAGTTAGGGTCAGGGTAGGGATGCGTGAGGAGGTGACCTGCTCCCTATCCTGTTCTCATGGCCGAGTAGCCACTACACCACCAGCCATCTCACGGCTGAGGGTTTCCCCCATCCTCAGCCGTGACACACGTTTAGTGAAACAACTTTAATCATCTAGCGGAGGGATGGAAGAAAAAAAAAAAAAAGGGTTTTCCCATTCCTCTCCCCCCTGAATGCTCTAAAGAGGGGATCCTTTTTTCCATCTCGTGTAATCGCTCTCTTATTTTTTTCCATATCACCTCGTATTATGTTAACATCTGCTTGCACTGCCCCAATCTGTGTCACTATACTCCCCATTGTATTTTCCGTCCTAGACACAGCCTGAAATATCTCCCTCATCATTTTTTTTGTCTCCGTTAATTAATTCGAGCATTCTGAAGTCACCTGTATTATCTACCTTCCCCTTCTCCTGTATCTCAGTATGTACCGCCGTATATATAATTTTCTCTTTCTGTAACGGGGTGGCAACTGGGGAATTTGGGGCCAAGTATTTACTTAAATTATGCTGTTTTTGCCCACTCTCTAACCCTGATATTGATTTCCTACTGCTGGTACTGGTAGCAGGGGGGCGTTGTTCTTCTTTTTTCTTAGGGGACATTTTTATACTTTGTTATTGCTTTTCCCAGCAAATACACTCGTCCTCTATTACTGTACCCTCTCCCTCTCCCCCTTTTTTTTTTACACTTATTATTAATTCTTCCAACTATCTTCCACTCTGTTCCAAAAATTCTTATTCCAACATATCAGCATTAAACCTTATTAGTTTGTTAACCGTTAGCGATTAGTCCTGGAGTGGTCCAATCAAACCAATCCGTACATATAACTTGGTTCCAAACAGGAGAGAGAGAGATGGGCCAAACAATAGATTATAGCAGTGAAATTAATATTACTATAACACAGCAAAAAAAAATAAAAAAATCTTTGTTAACCTTTTCTAGTAATAGTTCAGGAGTAATAAGGGGGGGTAGTAGAGACCACCCATCCGCCGTATCTGGAACCACCACCACCTGACCACAGCAGAAGCACTGTTCGTATACAGAAAGTAGGTCCTTAGTTACTATATGCGCGTTAATTCTTGGTTAGTCCAGGCAAGTTAGTTCTTAATTAATCTCAGGCAAATTAGTCCTTTAGTTAATCCAGGAGAGTTATAGGTTAGCTATTATCTATTTTTTAAATGTATATAATCCAGCAATTTTCACACTGGCCTCTAGATCAAATAATAGATCTCGCTTTCATGTTCTCTACAGGTAACAGCTGTTTTCATTATCAGAATTACAATGACGAGTAACACCTCTGTATAGATAACAAAGGATCCATCACTCAGAATAGGCAATATCACAGCTTATCTGCTCCCTCCTGAACTCTGCACAGGTCACACAACATCCTTAGAAAACTCTCCCATAGAAAATAATAGCGTCATCTCCTGTCCATTGTGTCTGTGGCCCATGTTGCTGCTCTGAGGAAGTCATAACATGTTTTAAGTCTAGAGACCAGTGCAGGATTTTATTTATGTATTTATTTTAAAATATAGTGATATGGAAAATTAAGAAAAAAAACACACCAAAAACCTTAAAAATGTGTTTAACATAAAAATGTGATTTAACCACATACTGTATGCGATCCAATCAAGGAATATCTTACTGTAGGCTCTGCAGCAACGGCAATGTTCCGCTAGGTATTATGGTCAGCACAAATGTGCACTAATACTTACCGAATACTCCATATAAGTATGTGCCAGAAATTGCGCCACAGATTTCCAATAGATGATCTGCACCAGAAGTATATCCAAGAGATCTGCGCCTAAACGCTCTAGAGAATAAGTAATAGATGAGATGCGCCAACAGTATGAAGGTCCTGAGTTGAGATTTGTCCACAGATGTAAATATCACTCCCCCAGTTCTGGGCTTATAGGACAAACTCACCACTACTTGTGTAGATAGTTGGCCTCACACGCTGCACGTCCTGTCGGCGTCCTGAGAGTAGTCCGCCTGCACTGTGCAGAGGGCTCGGTACAGCTATTGGACTGGCTGCACCGCTTGGTTCCACAGAGGCTCGTATATCGGATGCCTTGTTGGTTTAGAGCTCGCCGCCAGGTAAGTTCTCGGCGCACATTACTAATAGTGCTGTCAAGATGATAAAAAGCAATATTTTCCGTTCTGTCAATAAGACCAGACAAAAAGATGCAGGTTTACCAACAAAGAATTAAAAGAAAACATTTTCTACTTAGTAAAGCTTTTCCAGTAGTTTAATAAAATGGAGGAGTCAATGATAGTAACTTACACACACAGCACTGCTACACACACACCTGACAGACAGCTCTGCTACACCGCTGACAGACACACACAGGACAGCTGCGTACACCCTATGACCAACACAGCTATACTATACAGATAACTATATATATATGGGCACATTTATTAAGACCAGAGTTTTAGATGCCGGTCTTAATAACCCCTATAGCTGGTAGTGAATCGCCGAAGTTATGAAGCGTCGGCCTCTTTATAACTTCGGTGGATCCTCCGCCAGTTCTAAATGGAAGACCGCTTCCTAGCTTCTTACATTTAGACCATTTTCCACTCCTAAAACAGGTCCATCTGCTTCCTTGCCCACGTCATACCCACTTTTTTAGACCTGACGTGAGCGTTTAGAAGTCGCAGATTTTGGCGCAACTAACCATTGCGCTGAAATCTGCGTCTGAATTACACCTCATATAGGCGGATTTCTGGAAAATAAATTATCCCCATAGTGCCCTGAAAAAAGTATTTATAGGGGGGCGGAGCTAGCGGCAGAGCTGTTCAGAAGCTGCTTATATGAGCTCTGGTAAATAAAGCTAAAAATCTGTGAAAACTGATAGAATCGGCCCGAAATTCATAGTTCCTGTCACAGGATTTAGCCTGGAACACCAGGACATCTTTATTACTGGAAATAGTGACAGCGAAAAATCGCGGCCTACTGCACCCTGGAAAACACCGGACTAAATTAGTGCGCCCATAAGGGTAGCAAGAGCCGTGCCCCGCGGCTTATGTGCCTCCCGACACTGAAGCTAACAGAGATCCTTATTTACAACTGGATCAGCTGAAGGAAGGAAAGAAGAAAGCCGGATAAACTGCGATTAAACAGCAACGCTTGCTGTGGTTCCAGCTGCAATAGAAACCGGCGAATGTAGATCCGGCCGTAAATCGCGGCGGGTCTGGAAAGCAAAAATCATTGAATGTCCCCCCTTCTGATGCCTCTCTACAAGTAATCGCTGGAGAGGTAAGTGCCCTGGGCCATTCCCTTCTAAGCGGCAGCTAAATAGAAGAAATCAAGGGGACTATTACTTACCCCAGCAAACGCCACCAGCAATAGGCAGAAGGTACCCGGCAGTCATTCCATAGATTCATCCGCCGGACTTAAACAGGCGCAAAATTCAATTCACTTCCCACACTAAGCTACCATAGCATTGAATCTGCTTAATAATAAAGATTGAAGGCACAGCAGTGCAATAGTGACAGGGCACATAAACCCCTACAAATACCTAAGGGTTTAAATTGGGAGGAAGGGGTGGTGCGAAAGCTTTCAGATTTAAAGAGACAGTGTCACACCTGGATCCTGATTTAAAGAGACAGTGTCATATTTGGAATAATAACACAAAATGACAGAAGTTCTCTAGATGCAACAATTTAAGCCTTAAATAATAAAAAAGTGAAAAGATAAATACAGAGCGAGATGGTCTAACCTCGCTGCCCTAACCAATATTCACCCTAATAGCGTGGCATATTAGCCTGATTTAACCAAGATGGTAAAAATAGGTGGCTCCAAAGCTGGGGAAGCAGCTGGTCAGCAAAAATCTAATCCAACAAATGGAGAGATGGATACATTTTTGAAAAAAGCAGCTGCAACTGTCGCAGCCAGAGAACTTAAAATGGCGCCAGACACCCCAAACGCCTCAAGCCGCAAACAGGCCGAAATCCCGGCCCAAGAATGGGAGAGTGGAGAAGAAATAGACAACCTCCCCATCTCCAGATCTTTTCTGAAAGAAGCCCTGGCGTCTTCGCTATCCTCTGCACTAGAGCCTATCAGCTCTGATCTATCATCCATTAAACTTGATGTGAGAAAGATAGGGAGAAGAGTAGAGACCCTGGAAGAAAACCAGACAAGCGTCATTCAACATCAGAAAGCGGTTACAAATAGCCTCTCCCTGGTTCAGAAAAATTTCAATAGCATTTACAGCGCAATTGAAGACCAGGAAAACAGAGGAAGACGTAACAACCTTCGCTTCCGCGGCATCCCCGAATCTGTAACTGCAGGAGATCTTCCTTAGGCTACTTTCACACTAGCGTTCGTCGGTCCGCTCGTGAGCTCCGTTTGAAGGGGCTCACGAGCGGACCCGAACGCCTCCGTCCAGCCCTGATGCAGTCTGAATGGAGCGGATCCGCTTAGACTGCATCAGTCTGGCGGCGTGCGGAGGCGTGCGGATCCGTGCGGATCCGTCCAGACTTACAATGTAAGTCAATGGGGACGGATCCGTTTGAAGATGCCACAATATGGCTCAATCTTCAAGCGGATCCGTCCCCCATTGACTTTACATTGAAAGTCTGGACGGATCCGTACGAGGCTATTTTCACACTTAGCTGTTATATGCTAAAATAATGCAGACGGATCCGTTCTGAACGGAGCCTCCGTCTGCATTATTATGATCGGATCCGTTCAGAACGGATCCGATCGAACGCTAGTGTGAAAGTAGCCTTACACAGTAGTACAGATATGCCTCATGCTTCTGGGACCTGACACAGCCCACAAAGTTATCCTGGAGAGGGCCCATAGGGCTTTGAAACCAAGACCTGCACCGTCTGAACCCCCCAGGGATGTGATCTGCAAGTTTCTGGCATTCCCAGTGAAGGAAGCGATCATGTATAAAGCAAGATCCGGAGCCCCCATACAATGGGAAGGAAAGGACATCCTCATTTTCCAAGACCTGGCCCAGTCTACCCTGAGCAAGAGGAGAGCACTTAAACCTCTTACAGACTGGCTTAGGTCCAAGAAGATTCTCTACCGTTGGTCCTTTCCTTTTGGGATCTCCTTTATGTTTGAAGGACGCAGACTGTCTAATCACCTCTCATCCGGACTTAGAGTCAATATATGATCTGCTAGGATGCGGTCCTCTAAACGTCCAAAATTGGGACCTGGTCCAGGACCTCCTAGAACTTCCAGAAATACCCAATATGGATCCTTGTCAAAAACAGCGAACACCGAAGTCTCAAAGACACAGGAAAAACACCCGAGGTCCATCTCCAAGACGTCTACAAGTGGACAATTGATATCCAATTAATTACCACTAAGTATACACTGCTAAAAGTATATTGATTCAATGTTCTGCATTTCGCTTTATCTGCTCTATTATCTATCCTAACTCCTTCTCCAGTCAATTTGCTTCCTTAGGTATATGGTATATTCTCTATAGTCACACACCTATTGTTTCCCAGATGGTTAATAACCTCTTTATAGGGTGATCCTATTGATACCTAACCCATTTCCCCCCCCCCCTCCTTCCCCCTTACTCTACTTACTCTCCCTACCTGGTACTCCAGGGTTCTATACTCACTCCCTACTACTACTTAAGTTACTTCCAAAAGTTATGTTGTTGTATTACCCAGCAATGGCTCGCACACTAACCCGGGCATATTGCTAATTTCTTGTTCATGTTATTATTGGTTTAAAGGGACACCGCAACTATAGACAGAATCTGTGTAACGAGGACGACTCAAGTCATATAGATGGGTCTGTGGCTCCTCTGGAGGCTGGAGGCTTGGAATCCACCCACACCCAAACATCAGTTGCACGCATGAGACATTCCTTCTTACTGTTGCCATGACAGATCTCCATATTTCCTCATACAATGTCAAAGGCTTCAAGTCTCCTTCCAAAAGAGCCCAAATTTTCTCTTTACTGAAAAAGGAGAACTGCTCCATCATTTTCCTTCAAGAAACACATTACAAATCTGAACACTACCCTAACCTCTCCTTTTCTAGTTTCCCAGTGTGGTACCACAGTGGATCTGAGTCTTCAGCCTCCAGGGGAGTAAGCATAGGATTCAAAAAAGGTAATCCATTCCAATACAGCTCACACATTCAGGATCCCGATGGCCGTTACATAATGGTGTAAGGTACTCTTGCAAATCAGTTATATACATTCATCAACATTTATGCCCCTAATACTCATCAACACAAATGGTATTCTTCCCTCTCCCCAATTGTGGAAAAATTTAAAGGGATAGTCGTTATGGGCGGGGACTAACATTTCACTGGACCCCACTCTGGATTCCACCTCACAAAAATCTGCTCTATCCCAAAAGAATCTCAGGATTATCCGCAAACAATTCCATTCACTCCAATTGGTGGATGCATGGAGAATTTTAAACCCCTTATGTAGAGATTATACTTTCTACTCCAATATGCATCATTCATATCATAGATTAGATTATTTATTTATTTCTAAAGAACACCTCCAGTTTTGCACTAATGCTAAAATTGGATCCATACACTTGTCAGACCACTCCTTCATTTACCTACAGATCTCCATCCCCCAAAACACTCTAAAAGCATTCAAATGGAGATTAAACGAGCAACTAATTACTATCCCCGATTTATAAAAACAAGTACAAAACTACCTAGAGGAATATTTTCTCCTAAATGCCATTCCCAAAACCTCCCCTCATGTAGTGTGGGATGCCCACAAAGCCTATATAAGAGGACAGTTTATTAAACTTGGAACTCAACTAAAAAAAAAAGAGAAATGCAAGGATAGAACATCTTCTCTCGGAAATCCAGAAAATAGAGGAGATCCACAAAAAATCCCTGCTAGTCTCAAACCTCTCCCAGCTTAACGATCTTAGATCAGAACTAAAAAACCTCCTCAATGCCAAATCAGCCAGACTTTACTTACACTCCCAATTTAAATACTTCGCTCATGGCAACAAAGCTTCCAAGTTAATGATGGGCCTCATAAAAAAGAGGAAAGTCCAAAAGCATATTAGCAAAATTAATAAAAGAGAAGGAGGTACGGCCACATATTCCAAAGACATTGCTCTTCAGTTTCAAGAGTATTACCAATCTCTATACAACATCCCACAAAGTAGGTTAAAAGACCAAAACTCTTCAATCCCAGTCACCATTGACTCCTTCCTTAATGCTATCACCCTTCCCAGACTGACTGAAATTCAAAAATCAGCCCTCATTGCTCCATTCAAATCAGAAGAAATAAATTAAACTTTAAAAAAAAACTCCCAAATGGTAAGGCTCCGGGCCCAGATGGTCTCCCAGCTCTTTACTATCGCTCCTTCAGTAAAACCCTCATTCCACATTTGCTACAGATCTGTAATAATTCCCTTCTGGGTCTACCCCTCACAACAGACATGACTAAAGCCCATATTACCATTCTTCCCAAGGAGGGTAAAGACCCTTCTCAGTGCTCAAGTTACCGCCCCATATCCTTGCTAAATATTGATTTAAAACTTCTTGCAAAAATGTTAGCTAACCGTCTTGCCCCATTTCTTCCAGATTTGATTCATAGAGATCAAACAGGGTTTGTGAGAACACTGCAAGAATCCTTAATGCCATCTACCACGCAAAAAAGAAAGGTATCCCTCTGACATTGCTAAGCACTGATGCGGAAAAAGCATTTGACAGGGTCAACTGGAAGTTCATGCGCTGTGCAATGAACAAATTCGACTTCCCTACCCCATTTATAGAAGCCACTTTTGCTATGTATTCTAATGCCTCCGCATCAGTGCTGGTAAATGACACAATATCCCCCCCGTTCGCCATTAAAAATGGCACGAGGCAAGGCTGTCCCTTATCCCCCCTTTTATTCGTATTATCGATGGAACCACTTCTACAAACCATCAGACAAGATACAAAAATAGCGGGGATAAAAACAGGCAAACAAGAACATAAAACCGCTGCATTTGCAGATGACCTTTTGATCCTAATTACGAACCCACATACTTCCTTAACTGTCATCTACAACTTACTAGAACGGTTCAGTCCTCTGTCCAATTTTAAAATCAATATGAAAAAATCTCAGGCCATGGGCATAGGCGTCCCCATATCTATGAAAAATTCCCTAAAAACTAAATCTCCCTTTAATTGGGATAACCCTTATATCACCTATTTAGGAATAAAAATAGGCCCTGATCCCAGCAATCTTTTCAATCTTAACTATACCCCATTACTTCAGTCTATTTCTGTAACGCACCTAGTTGATCAGTTAGGATCTCAACTGCGGAAGCAATGGACATCCACTATTATCCCACCACCCTTGTGTTTGGCTGTGAGATTCGCGGTTACTCAGTATGTACCCCAGGCGTCACTCTCAGTCTTAGGCGGAGAGTTTGGGGTAACAAAATCATTTACCGCTATCCATCTAATTAGTTTTACTGATGGTAAGGAGGGGCTCTCAGAATTACAGGAGTCACGAGTTAGTATAAGCTTGTGCAACGTTCAGAGTTAGCATCTAGTATGCAATAGCTTCAGAGTTAGTATATAGCATGTCCTCAGTTTAGTATATAGTATGCCATAGGTTCAAGGTTAGTATATAGCATGTCCTCAGTTTAGTATATAGTATGCCATAGGTTCAGAGTTAGTATAGCATGTCCATAGTTTAATATATACTATGCAGTAGGTTCAGAGTTAGTATAGCATGTCCACAGTTTGATATATACTATGCAGTAGGTTCAGAGTTAGTATAGCATGTCCACAGTTTGATATATACTATGCAGTAGGTTCAGAGTTAGTATAGCATGTCCACAGTTTGATATATACTATGCAGTAGGTTCAGAGTTAGTATAGCATGTCCACAGTTTGATATATACTATGCAGTAGGTTCACTCTGAGTTCCAGGACATTAATCAGAGCAGGTAACAGGCATATACTTGCGGTTAGTTGGCCCTGGCTAGAAAGCCAGTGGCAAGAAGGTAGACAGTCCTTCACGATGTAGTTAGGCATCCAGCTTTGGATATGTGGACAGAGTCTTCAGATACCATGGAGCTAGCAGGATGCGCACTCCATTAGTGGAACACCCTGCTTAGCACCTGTCTTCAATTTAAGGGCTGAATGGTAGGTGGGCGGAGTCACAGAAGGCCCGGCGGCCGGTGCGTTCCACGCTGGAGCACAAGCCAGCGTATCGTCACAGGGAGCCGCTGCGGTCCAGGCTGTATTGTTACAATTTCTGACCAACTAAAACATTTAGATCTCCAGACGCTATCGTGGTTCGGTAGGAAAAACCTAGTCACTTCTCTGATCATCCCAAGACTTAACTACCTGCAGCAAGTTCTCCCTATCCCAATTAAAAATAAATATTTCACGACTATATTGAATTTGATCCGTAGATTTATATGGAAACAAAAAAGCCCGAGATTGGCGACAACTACTCTACAAAAACCCAGGGACTTGGGGGGCATTGGTCTTCCCAACCCCCAACTCTACAACAAAGCAATTAATCTAACCAGAGTTCTAGACTGGTTTCGCAAACCACCTCATAAATCCTGGGTGGATATGGAGTCCTCCACAACCAAATTCTCACTAAGGGCACTACTGACGGGTGATAAAGAAAAAATTACACCCCTTTCAAATACCAACCAGATCATTAATTCCTCGCTCACAGTATGGAAATGGTTCCAAGAATCCAGTTGGGGTTTTCCTCTACCCTCCCCCTTGATTCAAGTGAGAGATGTGCTAGAATTGGCCCCACTAGAATTGAAACAATGTCTTCCCAACTCACTTAAAACATCCCAAATCCCTATTATTTCACTGTTCAATGAAGAAGGGGAGTTAATTAACAAAAAAGAAATTTCCTCAATACTATCCACCTCGGACTCAATT
Source organism: Bufo gargarizans (assembly GCF_014858855.1). Taxonomy (NCBI): domain Eukaryota; kingdom Metazoa; phylum Chordata; class Amphibia; order Anura; family Bufonidae; genus Bufo; species Bufo gargarizans. The sequence continues at coordinate 9,795,567 of NC_058081.1, read as the reverse complement.
CCTTCTCCAATATCTTTCCTGCACACCTATATTACTAAATACATACCCCTTCAAACTCTTCTCAGACCAATCACCTGGTTTGAAGGATGGATATGCAGCCAAACTACAATTAATAAACCAATCTCTCAAATATACAAAAAATTGAATACCCCTATTAACATGCCAAAACCAGCTTTTATTGGCTTATGGGAAAGAGATTTAGAAATATCATTCTTACCACGAGACTTAAACAAACTATTTATTACCCCACACAAATCTTCAAGATGTGTCCTCATCCAGGAAAATAGCTATAAACTACTCACAAGGTGGTACAGAACCCCTGACATCACATCCAAATACAGTAGCTCAAGATCTGACAAATGTTGGAGGTGTAATGATTCAAAGGGAACTTTTCTCCACATTTGGTGGCTATGCCCTCGTGTATTAAGTTGGTGGAAAGATATATTTGACAGGAGTAACAAAATATGCAAAACCTCAATTCCATCAATTCCCCAGTTAGCCTTACTAAGTCTCCCACAATCTGATTCTACATCAATAATTCCTCCATTATTCCACACCCTGCTCATGGCCGCACGCCTCCTATTACCTCGTTTTTGGCTCACAGCTGATCTCCCGTCCCCTGACTTATGGAGGGAAAAGATTGATACAATATACAGATTCGAGGAACTGGCGGCTGCTGAAGCGCGCAATTACAAAAAAATTTGTGGTAGATGGGATAACTGGGTGAAATACAGTCACTCCAAACACGGACAAGCTACCTCTGCCAAATAGCCGACTTCTGCCAACAGGAATACACACAGTAATCTCCAGTCAGTAAAGAGCAGTATTTTATACACATCCCTAACTGTCATCTATCCAGTATGTAAAAGAAGCAAAGGCATACAAATATGTTCTTATGTTCTCATGCCAGATTCCAAGAGAAGCTTGTGTTTCAGATTTTATCTAGTAACTAACACATGTGTCCAAGTTACAGTTTCATTTCTCTGTTACTGTTTATATCAAACATTAACCTTGTACAATTTAGTATTGACTATGTACGATTCCTGCATCTCTCATGATTGTACAATTTTGAATACTTCAAATAAAAAAAATAAAAAAATAAAAGTATTTATAAACGTAAATGTTTTTTATTGGGATTTTATGTTACATAGTTAATACGGTTGACAAAAAGACATTAGTCTGTCAAGTTCAATCAAGGGATAGGTGGGGACGTGAATCATAGGAAGAAGCGGGACTCCGATTTCTACACATTTTCATAAGTATTAATGTCATTTACTTTTAAGAATTCATCTAAACCTTTTTTTAAACTGTCCACTGTTCCTGCTGTGACCACGTCATGAGGAAGTCTATTCCACAGATTCACAGTTCTTACAGTAAAGAAGCTTTGACTCTTCTGGAGACTGAACTTTTTCTTCTCCAGTCGGAGGCAGTGCCCCCTTGTCTTTTGAGGGCATTTTACATGGAACAGTTTTTCACAGTATACATTTGTATAGATTAATCATGTCCCCCCTTAGACGTCTCTTCTCAAGACTAAATACACTTCATTCTTTTAATCTTTTCTCATAACTAAGACCCTCCGTGCCCCTTATCAGTTTAGTCGCTCTTCTCTGTACTTTTTCCAGCTCCAGCGCGTCCTTTCTATGGACTGGTGCCCAGAACTGAACTGCATATTCCAGATGAGGCCAAGCAAACGCTTTGTGTTAGTATTACATCCCTGCCCCGCGTGTCCATGCCTCGTTTAATGCATGACAATATCCTGCTGGCCTTAGAAGCTGCTGACTGACATTGTATGCCGTTATTTAATCTACCATCCACAAGGACACCTAAATCCTTCTCTATAAGTGACTCTCCCAGTGTTACCTCCCCTAGGACATATGAAGCACGGAGATTATTACTACCAAGATGCAGAACTTTACATTTATCCACATTGAACCTCATTTGTCAAGTTGATGCCCAATCACTCAGAGTGTTCAAGTCAGCTTGTAGTTCATGGACATCTTCCATAGACTGCACAGTACTACACAGCTTAGTGTCATCTGCAAAAATAGAAATGGTGCTATAAATCCCCTCCTCAATATCATTAATAAATAGGTTAAATAATAAAGGACCCAGCACTGAACCTTGGGGTCACCACTTATAACCTGGGACCATTCTGAATAGGAAGCATTAACCACAACTCTCTGGACACGGTCCTTCAGCCAGTTTTTCAATCCAATTGCAGACTATAGTTTCCAAGCCTATAGACCTTACTTTACCCATTAAATGTCTATGAGGGACAATATCAAAAGCCTTTGCAAAATCCAGAAACACTACATCCACAGCCGCCCCTCTGTCCAGGCTACTACTTACCTCACTACATCCACAGACATCCCTCTGTCCAGGCTACTACTCACCTCCTCATAAAAACAAATCAGGTTAGTCTGACAACTTCTGTCCTTGGTAAACCCATGCTGGTTATCACTTATAATATTATTTACAGTCACATACTCCTGTATATAGTCCCTTAAGAGTCCTTCAAACATTTTCTCACAATTGGGTGTTATCCATCTGGATCTGAATCCTTGTTCACACTTACCTTATTTAACTTAGCTTGGACCATATCTACTTTTAGCCATTTGAGTATATTACTAGATGTACTAACCGCCCCAGCACCACAGATATCAGCTCCTTTCTCTTTTGTATATACAGAGCTAAAAAAACATTTAGTAACTCTGTATTTTCCTTATCTTCAGTGACTAACCCCTCTTTACAGTTATTTAGGGGACCTACCTGCTCAGACCTTGTTTCTTCAGCATTTCTATATTTAAATAACTTTTGGGGATTTGTTTTGCTCTCTTTTGCCACCTACTGTTCGTTTTGTATTTTTGCAGATTTTATCTCCTTTTTACAGATTTTATTAAGCACTTTGTAAACTTCAAAGCTTACAGCTGACCCCTCAGATTTGTTTTTTAATAAATGCCCTTTTTGTCATTTATTGCCCTTTTTACAGTAGCTGAAAGCCATAGGGGGGGGGAGGGGTTAATTTTAACTGTTTATACTTGTTACTTACAGGAATAAATTTTGCTCTGCAATTACCCAATATGGACATATATATGATAGACCATATATATGCCCTCTCTATGGGCACCCGCACCCTGAAAACAGTCTATGGTGTACCAACATGCCTTAGACTTTTCCTGCCATTCATCAGCGCAGGGCGCACTATGAACAGCACAAGCAGCGCACTTAATGTAGGCAGGCTATTATAGCTAAATGATAAAGTACATGGAAGATACACTATACTGGACTGTAGTGTTCAGGGTAAAGTGCCGTGTATGCTCTTTGCGATAAATAAGTGGGTTTTGGGTTGCAGTTTGGGCACTCGGTCTCTAAAAGGTTTGCCATCACTGCAATAGACTAACACAAGGTTTGTATGAGTTAAGGGTAGTGTTGAGCAAATTGAAGTCATACAAATTGACTTTGATCTGAATTTCAGGATATATTTGATTTGCCACAAAGCCAAATTTCCTTGTGCTTTGTGTTAACAAATCTATTTTTCTTGAAATGGTGGTAAAGAAAAAGAACAAAAAAAAACATGCTCACCTTATCCATTTTCTCACAGAGCTATCTTATTTGAAGAAATTGAGCAAAATCTCACTAACAGTGATGTGTGAGATCAGTGATGACGTCAATGTGTCTGCCCAGCGTGATGACATCATCGGTAACTTCAAATAAAATGGCCGGGACGGCCTCTCTGTGAGCAAAAGGACAAGGTGAGTCTTTTAAACTTTTTTTTTTAACCCTGATTAACCCCTGAAAGGCGTTCATTATAATATCAGATGCCACAATCAGCATAGAACACGGCATCTGAGTGGTACAATGATGGCGGGGTGGCTCCATCACCGTTCCCCGTCATTGTGCCCGCTACATACAATGGAATGTGATTAGTGATGAAGTAATTTGTAACAAATTGAATTTCGACAAAGCAGCCAAATACAATTTTTGATAACTTCACTCATTTCTAGTAAAGGGAGAAGAAAATGATATATGGTTATTTTTGCCATTTATACCCTGCTTTGTTATATAATAGGCTGCTTGATCCCTTCTTCACCACCACTTGCAAGTAATGAGATGGCACATAACAGTACATCACACAGAGGGCACTAGGACTCGGGGGGTAATGACTTCGGCAGTAGACGTCTCCCCTCCTCTTATTGGCTCTGTTAGGACAGCGTCAATTTTTGCTCCAGCATATCCCCATAAAATGAGCGGGAACCGGCTGGTTTGTACAACATCAGAACACTGCTAGGACTGTTACTTTTCTGGGGACCTGGTGCTGCTCATACTGCAGGGGACACAACGGTACCGCTATCTGCTGCCCATCATTTATATTGAGAAGGAGCAGTCCACTAATATTACAATTACAGGATGTTTACTTTATTTAATTAGGGATATCAATAAAGTTATTTCTTGTTTTGTTTTACCGTCCTTTAGGCCTCATGCACACGACCGTAGGTATTTTGAGGTTCGCAAAACACCGATCTGCAAAAAAAAATAAAACAGGCGCCGTCAGTGTTACATCCATTTTTTTTGCAGATACATTGTAACAATGCCTGTCCTTGTCTGCAAAACAGAATAGACTTGCGGACACACAGAGTCATTTCCTTTTCTTTTGCAGCTCCATTGAAATGAAAGGTTCCGTATACGGGCCACAAAAAAAAGAAACAGAATTAACACAGACAAAAAATAGTTTTGTGTGCATGAACCCTTAGGCAGTGAACCTAATCTCACTTTTCTGCCGTATACATAGACCACATTGAAAAGTGCCGTGTCTCCGTAAGATTGCAGAAATGTTGCAAAAAAGTCACAATTGTCATGTCGTGTGGTATTTTTAGACCAAAAACCTGACATATTCGGTTTGATAAATGACCCCCATTACGTCTTTCTTGCTGTTAATTGTATTTGCCTGTGTAACCAGTTATTACTACCGTACACATTACAGCATTGAGCAACAAAAACACAATAATAATAATTAGAGATGAGAGAAGTTTTAAAAAATTCAATTTGGCTGCTTTGCCAAATTCCAACAAGAAATTTGATTAGTTACGAATTACTTTGTCATCAATCACATTACATTGTATGTAGTAGGCGCAAAGATGAGAACGGCCATGGTGTCGCCCCGGTCATTAAACCCCTCAGATGCTGCATTTTGTCCCCCACCCCCCCCCCCCCCCCTCGCCAATCTAGGAAAAATGTATTAATTTCCACAAAACAAGAGGAAATTCCCCTTCATGATGAAACAAATTTTTCCTGAAATCCGAATCGAAGTCCACTTCATTAACTACGATTCATCAACACTGATAATAATAGCAATAATAATAATAATAATAAATCAATGTCTGACAGCAATAAACCTACCGTGTCACATATCTATTCCTGCAATGACTGAGAGTCTCCACACTGAATATGAACTTACATCAGATTTTAGGGATTTTCCTGGCAGATGACTTCTTTATTGATGAGATGTTCCAGTCATTGTTTCCACATAAATATTCTCCTAATATAAAAAGAATAGAACATTTTACAATGTAACGCAGCAGTTTTCTGGTGTAGGGACCTCTGTGAGGTTCACAGGAGCAATGTCACTGCCTGTATATATAGTATATCCACATAGTGAAGAGAATGGGCTGTGGAAACCAATTACCATTACCTCATGTGTCTCCTGGGGCCGAGATCTCTGAGGAGGAAAACTTCATATGTGCTGTCAAGAGGTCACAAAGTTTCCAAAGTAAAAAAGTTAAACTTTATCTAAAGCAAATAACCAAGAAATAAAAAGTTTACTGACACTTTCAGAGAACTTTTCAGAATAAGCTGCCATGTGTGTACATGAGGAATAACACAATATCTGGCCATCATATGACTTGTATCTCCATTTTATCTGATTTCCCTCTATAGTCATACCACACAACTTTGGAAAAGCACACTAGGCCATACCTCTAATTCTGCCCAAAATATAATCATACACACCCAGTCCCCTTATTACCCCACATAGTAATTATTTTCCCATTATGCCCCCTCACAGCAGTTATACCCAGATTTGTTCCCCATTCACAGTAGTTATGCTCAGATATGTCTCCTTCACAGTAGTTATGCCTACATGTATCCCCTCACAGTAGCTATGCCCAAATGTGCCACCTTTACAGTAGCCATGACCAGATGTGCCCCTTTTACAGTGGTTATTCCCAGATATGTGCCTCCTTCACAATAGCTATGTCCAGATATGCGCCCCCTTTACAGTAGTTATGCCCAGATATGTGCCCACTTCACAGTAGTTATGCACAGATCCCTCACAGTAGTTATGCCTATATGTATCCCCTAACAGTAGCTTTGCCCGGATGTGCCCCATTCACAGTGGATATGCCAAGATATGTGCGCCCTTCACAATAACTATGCCCCCCTTCACAGGAAGTAAAAAAAAAACTAAAAACAGTAAATACTGACCTAGTTCCTCCAATGATCATTACAGCTCATCCTGCATAGGCAGCAGCAATCAGGATACTGTTACACATCGTGATGCTGGTCTGTGTAGGGGGAGTCCACAGGTTGATTCCTGGGCCAGCACCACTCCTCCTACACAGTCCAGCAATGCGGAGCACGGCAGCTGAGCTGAATAGTGAAGCATGGAGCCAACGGTCCCCAGCTTCACCATTACAAACAACAGTCTCTGCGTTCTATGGATGCAGAGACAGCGTAGATTGGGGCATTCCTCAACCATTCTGGGACATACAGAAAGCCACTCAAATCCGGGTCTGTCCCGTTGGATCTGCGACAGTTGGGAGATATGCTATAAGATTTATTTATAATTCTTAATCCTCCCTTAGTTTGTGGGCTATCTTACAGGATCATGTCTGCCCAGAGACTACACAATGAGACAACAGATTCTGCTCCACAGCTACTTCTCACTCACAAAGAGTCACTTGAAAGAACCAGAGATCACATTATAGAAATATTAAGAACAGAAGTGATGTGAATAAAGCACTTGGGTAAGATATAACACTTACTTTTAGCTTCTGAGTCATAGATATGCGTGTATCTCTAAATGTACTGTTCACTAGTGTTGGGCGAGCATGCTCGGCCGAACACAAATTTTACTCGAGCATCGGGATGCTCGGCACATCGCGGTGTTCGGCTGAATATAGCGTGTGCTTTAGCGCGATGCTCGAGTCTCCTCCCCTCACGTTTTTTGCCTGCTACGCAGCCAATGAACGTGCAGGTAACTACTGTCATTCACTAAAACGCCGTACTGGCATTACAGTGATTGGCTAGCCGAAACGCGTCATCGGGTGTTATATAGCACCCGATGACACGGGCTCGGCTCAGTATTAGTCAGGGAGAAGTGTGCTGAGGAAGGGACAGATTGTGCAGGGAGTGAAATAGGAATTTTTAGCTTTTATACTTGTTATAGACCCAAAAGTCATCTTAAGGACTATTGTTGTGTGTGGCAGCAATTTATATTTTTAGCGCAACCTGCGCTAAATAGCTTGCAATTGTTTGGCCACTGCAGACAGCGACATTATCTGCGCTACATCTCCTGTCTAACGTGTGCACATCCTAAAAATATCTGTGACATCCAGTGTACTTTTTCCGTAGACGGTGTCCAATGCGTACAGTTAAATTACTTGCGCTTAACCTCCGGTATAACGTTTGTGCATACTAAATATCAGTGACATTAATTCAGTGTCTTTTTTTATTATGCGGTGGTGACAGAGACATTACTTGCGCTATACCTCCTGTTTAACATGTGCACATCCTAAAAATATCTGTGACATTCTGTGTACTTTATTTGTGCATACACTTACAAAACCTACGCTACTGTACATGTGACATACTTGAGAGCATATATACCATTTAATATGCGCAAGGTGAGCAGTAAGGGACAGGGAAGTGGCCGTGCTGCTGATGATGCACGCAGAGGCTGTAACCCTGGGCACGGTGAAACTGTGCCTGATGCCAGAGCACAAGAAACACACTCATCCACGATACTTAGCTTTATGTTCTAGTTTGCAGGACGGCACAGGACACCACACTCAAAGTCAGACCAATGCGACCAGGTGTTCGGTTGGATTGCAGCAGATAATTCTTCCAGTCGGTTAAGCACCACCCTGTCTTTCATAAAGTTCAGTCTCAGTAGCCAAGAGTCTGGTCAACACAATCCTCGCCGTACCAAAATGAGCAGGGGCGTGAACACTAGCAACCTCAGTACCACCAGCATGATCCCCCACATGGCATCAAAGCACCCAAATAGGTGGGCCAAACGCCTGGGTCCACAACCAGTGTCTGTGGGTCACACCACTGCCTTCTCTTTCCCTGTGTTACGTGCTGGCCAATCCCCTGTCCAAGATGCAGGCCTGGATGCCTCCCGCCATGCACCTGGACCTTCGCAAGCACCATCAGCTAGCACATACACTTCTGTGTACCAGCGCAGAGTACAGATGTCTATATCTCAGGTCTTTGAACAAAAGCGCAAATACCCACCCAAATCTCCCTTTTCTCGTGCTCCTCCTCCATCATATCAACATGCTTATTAGGCTTCCCTCACTCCTAATGATATAGAGCGTGAGCTCAGCAGTAGGCCATAATGTTTTTGAGGGTCAGCTCATCAGCAGACCCTCACCCCTAAATTTTTAGATGGACAGTTCGGCAGCAGACCCTCGCCCACAACAATTTTTAGATGGTCAGCTTGGCAGCAGGCCCTCGCCCACAAAATTTTCAGATGGGCTGCTCGGCAGCGGGCCTCGTCCACAATTTTTTTTAGATGATTAACTTGGCAGCAGGCCCTCGCCAACAAAATTTTTGGGATGGTCAGCTCGGCAGCAGGCCCTCGCCCATAATTTTTTAGATGGTCAGCCCGGCAGCAGGCCCTCGCCCACAACATTTTTTAGATGGTCAGCTTAGCAGCAGGCCCTCGCCCACAAAATTTTCAGATGGGCTGCTTGGCAGCATGCCCTCGCCCACAAAATTTTTTAGATGATTAACTCGGCAGCAGGCCCTCGCCAACAAAATTTTTGGGATGGTCAGCTCGGCAGCAGGCCTCGCCCATAAATTTTTAGTTGGTCAGCCCGGCAGCAGGCCCTCGCCCACAACATTTTTTAGATGGTCAGCTCACCAGCAGGCCCTTGCCCACAAATTTTTTTAGATGGTCAGCTCAGCAGCAGACCCTCACCCTTACTGTTTTAGATGGTCAGATCAGCAGCAGGCCCTCGGCCTAATGTTTTTGAGGGTCACCAGCAGGCCATAAATAATCATTTTTCAAGTGTGTGTATGATGCACTCCTTTATGTGTTATCCTTGTAATTTTTGGCAGCCCTTTCCCTGAGCAATTGTACGACAATGTAAATGAGGCCCTACTTTATGTGATATACAGGTTGTATCGGAGTACATCTTCCTTGCAATTTTTGGCAGCATTTGCACTTTTTATACAAGTAAATATACAGAAAAGAAAATTTCCCAAAATTGTTTTCCTCTAAAATCAATTTTATCTTCGTTTTGGTGTGTATTATTGTCAGTCTGTAAAAGTGGCGTACTACTCGGACAACATAGTTCCTAGCAGCGACCTGGGAGTCCAAGATGAATCCAGACATCCTCTTCATGCTAATATAAAGATGAAAGGATTCCAGCCCCTGTAATCTTTGAGTGAAGATTTCTTTATTCCGACCTGGTGGTGTGTGATAATGGGCGAAATCTCGTAACAGCTCTGGGACTAGCCGGTTTGACGCACATCCATTGCCTGACACATGTGCTGAATTTGGTGGTGCAGAGGTTCCTTAAAAATAACACCAATATGTCAGAGCTGCTGCATAAAGTGCGGGCCGTATATGCGCGCTTTCGGCGTTCTCACCCTGCTGCTGCTCGCCTGTCCAGCTCGCCTTCCAGCTCACCGACTCATATGCGACGTGCCCACAAGGTGGAACTCCACCTTGCACATGCTGGCCAGACTGTGCGAGCAGCAGCAGGCGATAGTGGAGTTTCAGCTGCAGCACGCACGGGTGAGTAGCTCTGGGGAACAGCACCACTTCACCACCAATGACTGGGCTTCCATGCAAGACCTGTGTTCCTTGTTCCGCTGTTTTGAGTACTCCACCAACATGGCCAGTGCCAATAATGCCGTTCTCAGTGTTAATATCCCACTTCTATGCCTCCTTGAAAAAATGCTTCTGGCGCTGATTGAAGAGGAAGTGGCACAGGAAGAGGCGGAGGAAGAGGCATCATTTCATAGGGTTTCTGGCCAGTCATTCACAAGTGGCTCCGAGAGAGTGTTCCTGCACCCACAAACGGCAGGTACACAATTGTCCAGCCAGGGCACAGTTCTGGAGGATGACGATGTGGAGGATGAGGAGGAGGAGATAGAGGAGGAGGAACCATGTTCACAGCAGGGTGGCACCCAAACCAGCTCATGGCCATCGCTGGTGCGTGGCTGGCAAGATACAGAGGACACAGACGATACACCTCCCACAGAGGACAGCTTGTCGTTGCCTCTGGGCAGCCTGGCACATTTGATTACATCCTGTATAGGGATGAGCGAACTCGAACTGTATAGTTCGGGTTCGTACCGAATTTTGGGGTGTCCGTGACACGGACCCGAACCCGGACATTTTCGTAAAAGTCCGGGTTCGGGTTCGGTGTTCGTCGCTTTCTTCGCGCTTTTGTGACGCTTTCTTGGCGCTTTTTGAAAGGCTGCAAAGCAGCCAATCAACAAGCGTCATACTACTTGCCCCAAGAGGCCATCACAGCCATGCCTACTATTGGCATGGCTGTGATTGGCCAGAGCACCATGTGACCCAGCCTCTATTTAAGCTGGAGTCACATAGCGCCGCCCGTCACTCTGCTCTGATTAGCGTAGGGAGAGGTTGCGGCTGCGACAGTAGGGCGAGATTAGGCAGATTAACTCCTCCAAAGGACTTGATTAACTGATCGATCTGCAGCTGTGGATCATTGAGCTGCTGATCCTCAATTGCTCACTGTTTTTAGGCTGCCCAGACCGTTTGTCAGTCACATTTTTCTGGGGTGATCGGCGGCCATTTTGTGTCTTGTGGTGCGCCAGCACAAGCTGCGACCAAGTGCATTTAACCCTCAATGGTGTGGTTGTTTTTTGGCTAAAGCCTACATCAGGGTGAAGCTGTCACACCAAGTGCATTTAACCAGCAATAGTCTGTTCATTTTTTGGCCATATACAAAATCAGGGGCAAGCTGCGCCTGTCACCAAGTGCATTTAACCCTCAATGGTGTGGTTGTTTTTTGGCTAAAGCCTACATCAGGGTGAAGCTGTCACACCAAGTGCATTTAACCAGCAATAGTCTGTTCATTTTTTGGCCATATACTAAATCAGGGGCAAGCTGCGCCTGTCACCAAGTGCATTTAACCCTCAATGGTGTGGTTGTTTTTTGGCTAAAGCCTACATCAGGGTGAAGCTGTCACACCAAGTGCATTTAACCAGCAATAGTCTGTTTATTTTTTGGCCATATCCCAGTCTAATTCTGTCACTAAATCCATACCGGTCACCCAGCGCCTAAATACTAGGCCTCAAATTTATATCCCGCTAAATCTGTCCTTAGTGCTGTAGCTGGGCGAGTTATTTAGTGTCCGTTCAAGCACATTTCTTGTTCTGGGTTGAAATACAATTCCCAATTTAGCAATTTCATAATTTAGTGGTTTCTGCTATATCAGAGCTATTTGAAATCTATCCCTAAAAGGGTATATAATATTCAAGGTGCACATTGGGTCATTCAGAATAACTTCACACACACCCGCTACTGTGTATTTCCAAGTCTAATTCTGGCACTAAACCCATACCTGTCACCCAGCGCCTAAATACTAGGCCTCAAATTTATATCCCGCTAAATCTGTCCTTAGTGCTGTAGCTGGGCGAGTTATTTAGTGTCCGTTCAAGCACATTTCTTGTTCTGGGTTGAAATACAATTCCCAATTTAGCAATTTCATAATTTAGTGGTTTCTGCTATATCAGAGCTATTTGAAATCTATCCCTAAAAGGGTATATAATATTCAAGGTGCACATTGGGTCATTCAGAATAACTTCACACACACCCGCTACTGTGTATTTCCAAGTCTAATTCTGGCACTAAACCCATACCTGTCACCCAGCGCCTAAATACTAGGCCTCAAATTTATATCCCGCTAAATCTGTCCCTAGTGCTGTAGCTGGGCGAGTTATTTAGTGTCCGTTCAAGCACATTTCTTGTTCTGGGTTGAAATACAATTCCCAATTTAGCAATTTCATAATTTAGTGGTTTCTGCTATATCAGAGCTATTTGAAATCTATCCCTAAAAGGGTATATAATATTCAAGGTGCACATAGGGTCATTCAGAATAACTTCACACACCCGCTACTGTGCATTTCCAAATCTAATTCTGTCACTAAACCCATACCTGTCACCCAGCGCCTAAATACTAGGCCTCAAATTTATATCCCGCTAAATCTCTCGTTACCGCTGTCCTGTTGTGGCTGGGAAAGTTATTTAGTGTCCGTCAAAGCACATTTCTTGTTCTGGGTTGAAATACAATTCCCAATTTAGCAATTTCATAATTTAGTGGTTTCTGCTATATCAGAGCTATTTGAAATCTATCCCTAAAAGGGTATATAATATTCAAGGTGCACATTGGGTCATTCAGAATAACTTCACACACACCCGCTACTGTGTATTTCCAAGTCTAATTCTGGCACTAAACCCATACCTGTCACCCAGCGCCTAAATACTAGGCCTCAAATTTATATCCCGCTAAATCTGTCCTTAGTGCTGTAGCTGGGCGAGTTATTTAGTGTCCGTTCAAGCACATTTCTTGTTCTGGGTTGAAATACAATTCCCAATTTAGCAATTTCATAATTTAGTGGTTTCTGCTATATCAGAGCTATTTGAAATCTATCCCTAAAAGGGTATATAATATTCAAGGTGCACATTGGGTCATTCAGAATAACTTCACACACCCGCTACTGTGTATTTCCAAGTCTAATTCTGGCACTAAACCCATACCTGTCACCCAGCGCCTAAATACTAGGCCTCAAATTTATATCCCGCTAAATCTGTCCTTAGTGCTGTAGCTGGGCGAGTTATTTAGTGTCCGTTCAAGCACATTTCTTGTTCTGGGTTGAAATACAATTCCCAATTTAGCAATTTCATAATTTAGTGGTTTCTGCTATATCAGAGCTATTTGAAATCTATCCCTAAAAGGGTATATAATATTCAAGGTGCACATTGGGTCATTCAGAATAACTTCACACACACCCGCTACTGTGTATTTCCAAGTCTAATTCTGGCACTAAACCCATACCTGTCACCCAGCGCCTAAATACTAGGCCTCAAATTTATATCCCGCTAAATCTGTCCCTAGTGCTGTAGCTGGGCGAGTTATTTAGTGTCCGTTCAAGCACATTTCTTGTTCTGGGTTGAAATACAATTCCCAATTTAGCAATTTCATAATTTAGTGGTTTCTGCTATATCAGAGCTATTTGAAATCTATCCCTAAAAGGGTATATAATATTCAAGGTGCACATAGGGTCATTCAGAATAACTTCACACACCCGCTACTGTGCATTTCCAAATCTAATTCTGTCACTAAACCCATACCTGTCACCCAGCGCCTAAATACTAGGCCTCAAATTTATATCCCGCTAAATCTCTCGTTACCGCTGTCCTGTTGTGGCTGGGAAAGTTATTTAGTGTCCGTCAAAGCACATTTCTTGTTCTGGGTTGAAATACAATTCCCAATTTAGCAATTTCATAATTTAGTGGTTTCTGCTATATCAGAGCTATTTGAAATCTATCCCTAAAAGGGTATATAATATTCAAGGTGCACATTGGGTCATTCAGAAAAAGTTCACACACACCCGCTACTGTGTATTTCCAAGTCTAATTCTGGCACTAAACCCATACCTGTCACCCAGCGCCTAAATACTAGGCCTCAAATTTATATCCCGCTAAATCTGTCCTTAGTGCTGTAGCTGGGCGAGTTATTTAGTGTCCGTTCAAGCACATTTCTTGTTCTGGGTTGAAATACAATTCCCAATTTAGCAATTTCATAATTTAGTGGTTTCTGCTATATCAGAGCTATTTGAAATCTATCCCTAAAAGGGTATATAATATTCAAGGTGCACATTGGGTCATTCAGAATAACTTCACACACACCCGCTACTGTGTATTTCCAAGTCTAATTCTGGCACTAAACCCATACCTGTCACCCAGCGCCTAAATACTAGGCCTCAAATTTATATCCCGCTAAATCTGTCCTTAGTGCTGTAGCTGGGCGAGTTATTTAGTGTCCGTTCAAGCACATTTCTTGTTCTGGGTTGAAATACAATTCCCAATTTAGCAATTTCATAATTTAGTGGTTTCTGCTATATCAGAGCTATTTGAAATCTATCCCTAAAAGGGTATATAATATTCAAGGTGCACATTGGGTCATTCAGAATAACTTCACACACACCCGCTACTGTGTATTTCCAAGTCTAATTCTGGCACTAAACCCATACCTGTCACCCAGCGCCTAAATACTAGGCCTCAAATTTATATCCCGCTAAATCTGTCCCTAGTGCTGTAGCTGGGCGAGTTATTTAGTGTCCGTTCAAGCACATTTCTTGTTCTGGGTTGAAATACAATTCCCAATTTAGCAATTTCATAATTTAGTGGTTTCTGCTATATCAGAGCTATTTGAAATCTATCCCTAAAAGGGTATATAATATTCAAGGTGCACATAGGGTCATTCAGAATAACTTCACACACCCGCTACTGTGCATTTCCAAATCTAATTCTGTCACTAAACCCATACCTGTCACCCAGCGCCTAAATACTAGGCCTCAAATTTATATCCCGCTAAATCTCTCGTTACCGCTGTCCTGTTGTGGCTGGGAAAGTTATTTAGTGTCCGTCAAAGCACATTTCTTGTTCTGGGTTGAAATACAATTCCCAATTTAGCAATTTCATAATTTAGTGGTTTCTGCTATATCAGAGCTATTTGAAATCTATCCCTAAAAGGGTATATAATATTCAAGGTGCACATTGGGTCATTCAGAATAACTTCACACACACCCGCTACTGTGTATTTCCAAGTCTAATTCTGGCACTAAACCCATACCTGTCACCCAGCGCCTAAATACTAGGCCTCAAATTTATATCCCGCTAAATCTGTCCCTAGTGCTGTAGCTGGGCGAGTTATTTAGTGTCCGTTCAAGCACATTTCTTGTTCTGGGTTGAAATACAATTCCCAATTTAGCAATTTCATAATTTAGTGGTTTCTGCTATATCAGAGCTATTTGAAATCTATCCCTAAAAGGGTATATAATATTCAAGGTGCACATAGGGTCATTCAGAATAACTTCACACACCCGCTACTGTGCATTTCCAAATCTAATTCTGTCACTAAACCCATACCTGTCACCCAGCGCCTAAATACTAGGCCTCAAATTTATATCCCGCTGAATTTGAATACAATACATTGGGCCAAATAATATATTTGTTGTTGTGGTGAACCATAACAATGAGAAAAACATCTAGTAAGGGACGCGGACGTGGACATGGTCGTGGTGGTGTTAGTGGACCCTCTGGTGCTGGGAGAGGACGTGGCCGTTCTGCCACATCCACACGTCCTAGTGTACCAACTACCTCAGGTCCCAGTAGCCGCCAGAATTTACAGCGATATATGGTGGGGCCCAATGCCGTTCTAAGGATGGTAAGGCCTGAGCAGGTACAGGCATTAGTCAATTGGGTGGCCGACAGTGGATCCAGCACGTTCACATTATCTCCCACCCAGTCTTCTGCAGAAAGCGCACAGATGGCGCCTGAAAACCAACCCCATCAGTCTGTCACATCACCCCCATGCATACCAGGGAAACTGTCTCAGCCTCAAGTTATGCAGCAGTCTCTTATGCTGTTTGAAGACTCCGCTGGCAGGGTTTCCCAAGGGCATCCACCTAGCCCTTCCCCAGCGGTGAAAGACATAGAATGCACTGACGCACAACCACTTATGTTTCCTGATGATGAGGACATGGGAATACCACCTCAGCATGTCTCTGATGATGACGAAACACAGGTGCCAACTGCTGCGTCTTTCTGCAGTGGACAAGCTGACGTTCATAACAATGAACCAGGCATGGATCCCACAGGACCTGTCCGTCCCTTGTCCAGATTAGACATTAACTACCTCCCCATAACCATATATTATTGGACTCCAGGGCACTTCCTCATTCAATCCTATTTTTATTTTCATTTTACCATTATATTGCGAGGCTACCCAAAGTTGAATGAACCTCTCCTCTGCCTGTGTGCTAGGCCTAAATATATGCCAATGGACTGTTGCAGTGGTGGCTGACGTGAAGCCTCATTCTCTGCTATGACATGCAGACTGATTCTCTGCTGACATGAAGACAGATTCTCTGTTACGGGACCTCTCTGCTCTGCCTGTGTGCTAGGCCTAAATATATGCCAATGGACTGTTGCAGTGGTGGCTGACGTGAAGCCTCATTCTCTGCTATGACATGCAGACTGATTCTCTGCTGACATGAAGCCAGATTGTCTGTTACGGGACCTCTCTCCTCTGCCTGTGTGTGTGCTGGGCCTAAATATATGCCAATGGACTGTTGCAGTGGTGGCTGACGTGAAGCCTCATTCTCTGCTATGACATGCAGACTAATTCTCTGCTGACATGAAGACAGATTCTCTGTTACGGGACCTCTCTCCTCTGCCTGGGTGCCGGGGCCTAAATATCTGAGAATGGACTGTTCCAGTGGTGGGTGACGGGAAGCCAGATTCTCTGCTATGGAACCTCTCTCCAATTGATTTTGGTTAATTTTTATTTATTTAATTTTTATTTTAATTCATTTCCCTATCCACATTTGTTTGCAGGGGATTTACCTACATGTTGCTGCCTTTTGCAGCCCTCTAGCTCTTTCCTGGGCTGTTTTACAGCCTTTTTAGTGCCGAAAAGTTCGGGTCCCCATTGACTTCAATGGGGTTCGGGTTCGGGACGAAGTTCGGATCGGGTTCGGATCCCGAACCCGAACATTTCCGGGATGTTCGGCCGAACTTCTCGAACCCGAACATCCAGGTGTTCGCTCAACTCTAATCCTGTAGTGTCTCCACAATGACCGCAGAGTTGCCCACATTCTAACTTGTGCTGATTACTGGGTGGCCACGCTGCTGGATACCCGTTACAAGGACAATGTACCGTCCTTAATTCCGTCACTGGAGTGTGATCGTAAGATGCGAGAGTTCAAGCGCACGCTGGTATACTTGCTGCTGGTGGCGTTCCCACCTGACAGTGGAGGCACAGTGGAAGTACAAGGCGAAGGCAGAGGAGGAGGAAGAGATCTCCAACGCAGCTGGGGCACCACCAGCACAGTATGTGTGCACAGGCCTACACTGAATGGCGGGTCTGCCCCCTTCAACTTCTGGGTCTCCAAATTAGGCACATGGCCTGAGCTTGCCCTTTACACCTCGGAGGTGCTGGCCTGCCCTGCAGCCAGTGTATTGTCTGAACGTGTGTTTCGTTCATGCTGCCATCTCTACATCATGTCACCTTGCCACTCATTTTTATCACCATGCTGCTGCTGATGCAGCTTAATAGGGCTTAAAGTGATCACCAGGCCCACAATCTAATTAACGTTTTAAGCAAAAAAAAATAAGTAAAAAAATCTATTATATAGAGAAAATTTATTGAAAACATTCTTTCTTGTATATTTACTTGTATATAAAGTGCAAGTGCTGCCAAAAATTACAAGGAAGAGGCACTCCGATACAACCTGTATATCACATAAAGGAGGACCTAATTCACATTGAGTTGCGGGCCTGCAGGTGAGCTGACCTTGTAAAAGATTTTAGGTTTGTGCCTGCAGGTGAGCAGACCCTGTAAAAAATTTGATGTGGGGCCTGCTGGAGAGCATACCCTCTAAAAAATTTGATGTGAGGGCCTGGTGGTGAGCTGACCTTCTAAAATATTTGATGTCAGGGACTGCCGGTGACCGGACAATCAAAAAAATTAGATGTGAAGGCCTGCTTGTGAGCGGACCCTCTAAAAAAATAGATGTGAGGGCCTGCTGGTAAGTGGACCATCTAAAAAATTTGATCTGAGGGCCTGCTGGTGAGCGGACCCTCTAAAAAATTATATTTGGAGGCCATATATTCGAGGGCATTATATGTGATGAATAAGCAATGCATGTTTATATGACGGAAGAGGAGGAGGAGGATGATGAGAAAAGGAAGATTCAACCAAATACCCTTTTTGTGATGGAAGGGGTGCATGTGAATATAGAATATTCAGTACATTATAAACAACACATTTACCGTAAAATGCCTTTATGTTTGTACTCTTTCCTCTGGTGGAGTCTAAAAGTCATGGTCAATCCAGGCCTTGTTCATTTTTATATGAGTCAACCTGTCAGCATTTTCAGTTGAAAGGCGGATACGCTTATCTGTTATAATGCCACCAGCAGCACTAAATATAAGCTCAGACAAAACGCTGGCATCAGGGTAGGCCAGCACCTCCATAGCGTAGAACACCAGTTTGTGCCACGTGTCCAGCTTGGACATCCAGTAGTTGTAAGGCACTGAGGGATAATTGAGGATGTTGACACGGTCTGCTATGTACTCCTTCACCATCTTCCCAAAATTTTCTCTGCTTGTGGCAGTGGGCCGCACATCAAGGTGAGGGTGCTGGCGGGGTGTCATGAAACTGTCCCAGGCTTTGGAGAGTGTTGCCCTGCCTCTGTTGGAAGTGCTGTGTGTTCCCCTTGTCTCCCCTCCTTATACGGAGAGCAACAGTTTGTAACACCAACACACCAACAACACCATCTGGATCAAAGAGATCAAAGAAAACACGTAGAGGACGGAAGAAGACACAAAGATTACAGAAGAGATTATTAAATGATAAAGACAATATCATTAATTTAAGTGATGTAGATCTTACACAAGCACAAATATCACTTTTAAACAAAGGGCTTAAATTTGCCCCATCTGCGAAATTGAACAAATTCGATACCTATATTGGTATACAAAAATTTATAAAAAATATTTGTTTAAAAAAGTTTTTTTTTTTTTAAATCCACTGGTCCCACAAATACACACAATTGAAAAATTCCCACATACCTCCCTTAAAAACAAGTCAAAAAAATTCCCCAGAAACGAAATAGGTCCAGAAATGGCAGGATTTCAAAAATGTGTTGAGATGGATTTGAGGAAATTAAAAGAAAAACAAATATACAATAATAATCTATCAAAAAAGAAGCTCAGGCAATAAGGGAGCTCCAAGATAAAGAAGAAATCACTATACGCCCTGCAGATTATAATAGAGAATGTTTAAGACATCTATCCGATGCAGATACTTATAAGATACTTAAAGGGGATCCGACTGTTTCCTTTAAAGAAAAATTGCTAGAATATAGCACTAAAGGATTACACTTGGAAATCCTTACTAAGACAGAATTCAATTTTATTATGGGAACACCAGGTAGGCTTCCGGTGTTATATTGCCTACCAAAGGTTCATAAGGACGCTACTTGTCCACCAGGTCGTCCCATAATATCTGGCATTGGATCTTTAACTGCAAATCTCTCAAAATATATAGATTCGTGGTTACAACCCTTAGTTAAAAAAACAAAATCATACCTTAGGGATACCACAGAAATCATTGAGATTTTGGAGAAATTAAAAGTCGAAGATGATTGGATTCTAGCCACCCTGGACATAAAATCATTGTACACAGTGATCAATCATGATCAAGGCATCCATGCCCTTAAAGTCCAATTAGAAAAAGAAAATTTCAAACAGGAACAATTACCGTATTTTTCGCCGTATAAGACGCACTTTTTTCCCCCCAAAAGTGGGGGGAAAATAGCAGTGCGTCTTATACGGCGAATGTAGCTGATTTTGCCCAGTTTTCAATGATACACCCGCCGCGATGCCGCGCGGCGGGTGTATCAGCTGTGAGGGAGGAGGGGCTGGGGGCGGCATCTGCATTAATAATGACAGCGGGGCCCGTGCAGTGACTATTCTAGTACACGGGCCCCGCTCACTGTATAATCATATCTCTCTAATAGTTAATTGTTGTATGCATGTAATCGCATAATGAGCGCTAATGAGCGCTGTGTATTACCGTACTTAAAACTAGCAGCGCTCGCCGTTCGGAGCAGAGAGGAGGCAGGAGGCAGGCCAGGAGGACGGGCACTTGCAGCGTGAGTCATACGTCACGCGCCTGCACCGCCCACTTATGAATGAAGCAGGCGGCGCAGGCGCGTGACGTATGACTCACGTTGCAAGCGCCCGTCCTCCCGGCCTGCCTCCTGCCTCCTCTCTGCTCCGAACGGCGAGCGCTGCTAGTTTTAAGTACGGTAATACACAGCGCTCATTAGCGCTCATTATGCGATTACATGCATACAACAATTAACTATTAGAGAGATATGATTATACAGTAAGCGGGGCCCGTGTAGTAGAATAGTCACTGCACGGGCCCCGCTGTCATTATTAAAGCAGATGCGACCCCCACCCCCTGTATTGAGGGTCATTCACTACAGGGACACTTATGGAGGGGATCTGTGGATGACAGCATAAGATGCTATATATGTGTCATCCACAGATCCCCCCCATAACTGTCATTCACAGATCCTCATCCTCATAACAGTGCCATCCAGAGAGGATCCCCCATAAGTGTCACCCACAGATCCCCCATAAGTGTCACCCACAGATCCCCCATAAGTGTCACCCACAGATCCCCCATAAGTGTCACCCACAGATCCCCCATAAGTGTCACCCACAGATCCCCCATAACAGTCACCCACAGATCCCCCATAAGTGTCACCCACAGATCCCCCATAACAGTGCATCACCCACAGATCCCCCATAACAGTCACCCACAGATCCCCCATAACAGTCACCCACAGATCCCCCATAACAGTGCGTCACCCACAGACCACAATTAGTTCAAAACCCACCAAAAGTGCACCTTTTGGTTCAAAATATTTTTTTTCTTATTTTCCTCCTCAAAAACCTAGGTGCATCTTATAGGCCGGTGCGTCTTATACGGCGAAAAATACGGTAGGTTTTATCACAGAAGGAGTAAGCCATATATTAGAACATAACTATTTCTTTTTCAAAAATAATTACTACCTCCAGGGCACCAGGTTTGCCCCCAGTTATGCAAATTTATTTTTAGCCTAATGGGAAGATATATTTATTGACCCCAATATGGGGGGCAACCTGGTGCTCTGGCGTAGATACATCGACGATGTCATCTTGATCTGGAGGGGTAATGAAACTAGTTTACACTCCTTTATTTTAGAATTAAATAATAACATCTATAACTTGAGCTTTACAGCAAATATAAACCAATTAGAAACCGAATTCCTAGATTTGAATATAACTAAAAAGGGAAATAGATATATGTGCCGTACCTTTCGGAAAACAACTGCGAAAAATGGTTATATATTATATTGAAGTTGCCATTTGCCCCATTGGCTGTTGAACGTACCTTTTGGACAATTTCGTCGTCTAAAAAGGAATTGCACAGAGGAGTCACAATATCAGAAGGAGGCTGAATTATTAAAAGATAAATTCATGGAGGAAAAATATCCCACATATATCCTAGAAACAGCATCCCAGAAGGTAAACAAAATATCGAGAGAAAGCTTTTTCATAAAAGATTCAAAAAACCCTGATGAGTGTATAATCAATACAAAAAGACATAAATAAACGGATTTTAGGATTATATTACCCTTTTTTACTCAATATAAGCAAATTGAACGAATAATTAATAAATACTGGCACTTATTAACACAAGATAAGACAATCGGTCCACTATTACCGATAAAACCACAAATCACTTATACACGAGCACAGAACTTAGGTCTTAAAATTGCACCCTCAATAAAATATAATCCTAAAAAACCTTCCTCAACTGAAAATTGGATGAGCCTCAAAGGATTTTATAGATGTGGGAAATGTCAAGGATGTAAGACAGCAAAATTTCCAAAAAGAACCATTGAAATAAAGTCATCCCAAAATACTTTCTCCATGACTGTTAAGAGCTTCCTCAATTGTAACACCTCTAGTTTAATCTATCTAATCCAATGTCCGTGTGGAAAACAGTACATTGGTAGGACAAAACGGTGCCTTAAAATAAGAATAAGTGAACTTCTACGAAACATTAGAAATGGATATATGAAACATTCATGATCAAAACATTTCAAAGAGGTCCATAATAAAGATCCAAAGGGCATGTTCTTCATGGCATTACAAAAAATTGATACACATTGGCGAGGAGGCAAACATATAGACAAGATGTCTAGGGCCGAATCACAATTGATATTTGATTTTGGGAGCCTGATTCCGATGGGCTTAAATGCCGATTTGGACATCTTCGGCTTTTTATAGATATGGGCTGCATGTCCGTTCTCCGACGGAGAGCCTCATGTCAGGCTGTTTATCAGCACTGAGTCTCTCCCTTAGAGTCGGACATGCATCCCTCCAATCATCATGCAATATCCTCCATAGCAGTTGAATATCACAATATATTCTGTATAAAGTATATTTCCATATGTATCAACAAATATGTTTTATTTATTTATATATTTTAATATAAAGCTTTATTGTACACATTGAATGCATTATCTTCAGTTGTTATTTTATACATTTTTTATCAAATGAAACAGCTGCAGCATTTATTTTCTATTGGGTAGATTAGACCAAACATTAGATATGATATATCCAAAAAACACAAAAGTAGAGGAAATAACGCATTAAAATTGCATATGAAACCACTTATGAAAAATTGGACAAAAATTTGGGATTTTGAATCCAGACCACCTTTTGGATCTCTCTGGTTGATCTATATAAAGCCAGCCCAAAATTGGGAGATCAGCTGCCACTGAGGAAGGGGTAAGAGGTCCCCGAAACGCGTCTGGCGTAACCAGCTGATAGCTCCCACTTCGTTCAAGGCCTTCTTACAGATGACACAAAGTCTGTGAATATTCCTTTAAAAATTGGAGCGCTCCAGTGAAAAGTCCTTCTATATAGAAACCGCCGAGTACAGTTCCCGCGATACCTCGATATAGTCACGGACTAGAAGCACGTCATAGATCACGTGAGGCGTGGGCGTCCTGGGATACGAACAGTCCGGTCAATAGCTCTTACGATACATCGCTACGGACTAAGCCAGAAGCACGCTATAGACCACGCGACTTCAGCGTTCACTTAAATAACGCGGGACCGTGTACATCACAGAGGAATAACAATCAGGTATGCGGTATCTATACCTACTTTGAATTATCATCTGGGCCAAGGTAAGATTCATTTTTACCTCAGAGCAAACAGCACTTTATTTACCCATTGAATTGGGTTGCGACTAAAGCTATTTTGGGAACCCGTTTTTTTTATAAAGCCCTCTTCAAATTGCAGACAGGATTCATACACTGCACAACTAAGCGGTATTCCTCTCTATACATACACTCCCTGAGAGGAAGGACATTTAACCTGTTTCTTTCCTACCAAAGGAACTTCATATAAAAGGAACACTATTGGATTTATTTGACTCCAAGAACCCATTAGGATTATATTACTATTATTATCAGTATTTTATGAAGCACTATTTTATTGCTGTTGCAGTGTTTATTTTATATTTAGTTTTATAATCATGAATTTTGGTGATTTTATTGTCATTTGAGTTTTTCGTGAATTAAATTGTGTGATCACTTTATATTGCATTTTATTCCATTTTTATCCATATTACACCACACATACAGAGTCCCAGTCCAATTCATTTATCTATTTCTAATATTTTTCTCTGTACGGGTGATACAGTTTTCTGGCCTAGAGCACCTGGTCCTTATCGCATAGGAGTGAGCTATTCCTGCTATTTCTTATATCTATGAATAAGCAATGCATGTTTATATGACGGAAGAGGAGGAGGAGGATGATGAGAAAAGGAAGATTCAACCATATACCCTTTTTTGTGATGGAAGGGGTGCATGTGAATATAGAATATTCAGTACATTATAAACAATACATTTAAAATGCTTTTATGTTCATCCGCTTTCCTCTGGTGGAGTCTAGAAATCATGGTCAATCCAGGCTATGTTCATTTTTATATGAGTCAACCTGTCAGCATTTTCAGTTGAAAGGTGGATACGCTTATCTGTTATAATGCCACCAGCAGCACTAAATACACGCTCAGACAAAACGCTGGCGTCAGGGTAGGCCAGCACCTCCAAAGCGTAGAGCGCCAGTTTGTGCCATGTTTCCAGCTTGGACACCCAGTAGTTGTAAGGCACTGAGGGATAATTAAGGATGCTGACACGGTCTGCTATGTACTCCTTCACCATCTTCCAAAATTTTTCTCTCTTTGTGGCAGTGGGCCGCACATCAAGGTGAAGGTGCTGGCGGGGTGTCATGAAACTGTCCCAGGCTTTGGAGAGTGTTGCCCTGTCTCTGTTTGAAGTGCTGTGTGTTAACTCCTTTCGCTCCCCAAACACTGAGTGCTCATATTACACTGATCCCCAAACCCCAATAAGACCCAACTCTCTGCTCAAGCTATAGGCCCATCTCTTTATTAAATCTGGATCTTAAAATCTATGCCAGAATCCTGTCATCTAGGATAAAACCCCTACTTCAAGATTTGATCCACCCAGACCAATCAGGATTCGTTCCAGGCAGGGAAAGATGGTATGTACAAAATTATTAACTCTATCGCTCTAGCCAGATGTCGTAAGGCCCCCATTGTACTGCTCGGGACAGATGCAGAAAAAGCATTTGACAGAGTGGCCTGGCCCTTTATCAATAACACTTTACAAAAATTTGGTTTTCCAGATCCCTTTATTAAGGCAATCTTTTCAATATACGCCTCTCCTTGCGCCTACATAAAAGCTAATGATACTCTGTCCCGAGCAGTGCATATTAGCAACGGAACTAGACAGGGCTGCCCGTTATTCCCAATTTTATTTATTTTGTCAATAGAACCTCTGCTACAATCTATTAGGCAGAACCCTGAGATTAATAGTCTAAGATGCGGTGACTTGGAGATAAAACAAGCTGCATATGCAGATGACCTCCTGTTGGTCGTCTCAAATCCTAAACAGGCATTTTTTCATGTCATCGAGACTTTCGAGAGATTTGGTGAGATTTCCAATTTTAAAATCAATGTCTCCAAGTCACAAGCAATGGACATACATTACTCTCCCAGGGCCCTTAAGCATTTAGAAAATAGTTCTTCCTTTCAATGGACCAGAAGCTCCTTGAAATTCCTGGGTGTTAATATCCCACCTGACCTCAATAAATTATACAGCCTAAACTTCACACCACTTTTAA
The DNA here is from genome assembly GCF_014858855.1 of Bufo gargarizans. Taxonomy (NCBI): domain Eukaryota; kingdom Metazoa; phylum Chordata; class Amphibia; order Anura; family Bufonidae; genus Bufo; species Bufo gargarizans. Next base: position 9,770,234 of record NC_058081.1, on the reverse strand, counting down.
ATTCCCTTCCAGATTTATTAAGTTCCTGGTCCCCCACCTTTATCTCATGGATGGGACACAAAAATATGTTTAATTCTTTAATTCTCCCTAAACTCACTTACCTCATACAGAGACTCCCAATTAAACTTCCAAAACATTTGCTAGAGTCCTTTAGGAAAATATGCTCCAAATATGTTTGGGGTAAAATAAAACCAATGAACTCCCATAAAATCCTTAAATTACCTCTTACCAAAGGAGGGATAGGCCTCCCATCACTAACCAGATACGTTACAGCTGTTCACCTTAGCTGGATTATTGATTGGGTGAGACGCCCGAAACATAAACTTTGGATCCAGTTAGAAGAAGAAATAACCAGATACCCGTTAAGAAGTTTAGTCTTCACAGATCCACAAACAGCCCCCACCATAAATAAAGATAACATGTTAGTTCATGCGACGCTGTCCTTATGGAGTTTAAAGCCCCTGAGAGACACTTGTTCAAAATATCCCTCTCACCTACTAAATCTGGGTGATTGTCTTCTCACAGTTGGCAAAGGCTTTAAAACCTTGCCAATACAAGTACGAAACAACAATTCCTCCCCTGCAGACTTGTTAGATCCAGATGGGAGCATTCCAGATCTACAAACTATGAAAGATAGTTTTGGGACCTCACAATTCAATAGTCTTCACCACAACATTATATCAAAAGCTTAAAAAAAAAGTTATGTCACCAGATTACCAGACACGGGAACCCTCATGGTTTGAGAAGTTAATCTCACAGACACAGACCCCCAAAAAGCTTATACACAACATATGCCAAAATATACTCCAAAATAATACCCCTAGCTCGCTATACTTTCTGAGAGAATGGGAGAGAGATCTAAATGTCAAATTCACAAAAGAGGATATTAAAGTGATACTAATGTCACCGAAACTGTCCTCAAGATGCTCCAACATTCAGGAAAATACATATAAAGTGATCTCCAGATGGTATCTTACATCGGTCATATAGTACTACATCAGACAAATGCTGGAGATGCTTCAAAGAACGAGGCACTTTCCTACACATTTGGTGGACATGTCCATTAATACAAATGTTCTGGTCTCAGATTTTTACAAAATCCACTCTATTCTAAATAAAGATCAAATGATGATTCCCAGTTGCCCAGAGGTTGCCCTTTTAAACATTATACCAAATCACCTGACCTCATCAGAAAAAGGCCTTTTAAGAGTCCTTATAGCTGCGGCTAGGCTCCTCATAGCTTCTAACTGGAAAACACAAGGTCCTTTGTCTAGCACACATTGGCAAGACAAGGTTGCCTCAATTTCCAGACTGGAAGAATTATCCCATTGGGAACTGAGGACACCTCATAAATATGACAAAGTCTGGTCTCTCTGGGTGAATTGGCAATCCTCAGAACACAATTCACAGGAGGATTCTCTTAGCTCACTCATAGAACACCAATATATAATATTTTTGTATAACTAGTAACTGGAAAATGCTTTGTTCTGGCTCATATACACAAACACTTACTCACCCCACTACCCTTAGCATTGGTACACCCTTTCCTCCCCCCCCCCCCCCCACCGTCCCATCCTCCTCCATCCTCTTTCTTATTACTTTCTTTCTAGGTTCTCCTTTTTTAATTTAAATAATATTCACAGTTGGGCTTAGACCTTAGGATCTAACGCTAGCAAGTGAATACCTCCTCCGGCCTTCCTCCTGGGTCTTTGAACAATATTGGCCCTGTGCGAAGTCGGTTCTCAGGCTCAGGACGAATGGACACATGGAGTCCCGGACTAGAGGGGCTTTTTTGCTCTTAAAGTATTAATAAGACTTGGAGTATTATTTGTAAATTTTTATACATTCTTATTTAAGGTTCAGATAAACCAAGTAATTGTAGTTCTTCAATCCATCTTTGTACTCCTTTGGTATTTAAGTCGCGGGCGTAAAAGTCCCACGTCAATGCTATTGTTCTTATCACCCGTTACTTGTACCATTATAACTTGCCTGATATCGCAGGTATGATCTGCTACTATGATTTGTAACTCTCCTCTTTCTTTGAAAAATTTATAAAAATAATTTGAAAAGAAAAAAGGAAGTGCTGTGTGTTCCCCTTGTCTCCCCTCCTCGGTTGGCCAAGGAGGTACGGACTCTGCCACCAGCGTTTTCAGATGTCAACTTTTGGAGCATTTTACCAACAAGGATCTTCTGGTATTGCACCATTTTGCTCGTCCTCTCCACCAGAGGAATGAGAGTTGAGAAGAGAAGATCTCTTTGTAGCTGGGTTCGAGAAGGGTGAACACCCAGTAACCTATGTTATCTAAAATGCGTATAACGTGAGGGTCGCTGGAAAGGCAGCCTAACATGAAGTCAGCCATGTGTGCCAGAGTACCAACAGGCAAGACGTCGATGTCGACATCAGGATGACTCTCCATCTCCTCATCCTCCTCCTCCTCTTCTGCCCATCCATGCTAAACAGATGGAATTAAAGTTCCATGGGTACTACTCTCTGTAGCAAAGACAACTGTCCCCAGCTCCACCTCCTCATCTTCATGATCCAATTCGCACTGAGAAGACGAACTGAGGGTGGGCTGACTATCACCCTGTGTAATGTCCTTCCCCATTTTCTCGTCTGCTACATTCATAGCATCGTCCTTAATTGTGAGCAGCGATTGTTTGAAGAGACACAGCAGTGGGATGGTTATGCTGATAACAGCTTTATCGCCACTAACAATCTGTGTGGATTAATCAAAGTTTTTTAAAACCTCAGACAGGTCTGACATTAATGCCTACTCCTCGCTTGTGAATAGTGGCAGTTGACTCGAAAGGCGATAACCATGTTGCAGCTGGTATTCCACAACTGCCCTCTGCTGCTCACAAAGCCTGGCCAACATGTGGAGGTTGAGTGGCGAGAGCCACAGCTCGGTCTGGTCCCTTATATCCTGCCACAGTTCTGCGGCGGTGTGCTGTTTTTCCCCTAAGCAGATCAACTTTAGCACGGCCTGTTGACACTTACCCTCAGCAGTGCTACACTGCTTCCAGCTAGCGACTGATGGCTGCCTACTGCTGGAGGTGGAAGTGGAGGAGGAGGCGGCGGAGGAGGAGAAGTTGGGGTTGGAGACAGTGATATATCGCAATCCTGGGCATGGGTAGCACCTATGCCATCCCAGGGTGCGACTCACTCCCGGCTCCCACAATATTCACTCAGTGTGCGGTCAGGAAAATGTAGCGTCTTTGGCCACCAGAACTTGTCCATGTGTCCGTGGGTAAGTGGACCTTCACAGTAACTGCATAGGTCAGGGCATGGGTGATGTTCTGGGACACATGCTGGTTTAAGCCGGGCATGGCACACCGTGAAAAATAGTGGTGGCTGGGAACTGCGTACCGAGGGACGGCCGCCGACATCAGGCTGCAGAAGGCCTCAGTGTCCGCAAGCCTAAATGGCAACATTTCAAGGGCCAGGAATTTCAAAAGTTTCACATTTAGTGATATGGCTTGTGGGTGGGAATTTGCGCTTGCGTTCAAATGACTGTGTTATGGACATTGGGATGCTGCGCTGGGACAGGGAAGTGGATGTTGTTGCTGATTGTTGATGCAAAGGTCCAGGTGCAGAGCGAGAGGCATCCGGGCCTTCGCCTTCAATAGGGGATTGGCCAGCAGTGCAGAACACATGGGAAGAGGAGGCAGTGGTGTGACCCGCAGACCCAGATTATGGACCCAGGCGTTTGGCCCACTTGTTAGGATGCTTGGATGCCATGTGGTGGATCATGCTGGTGATGGTGGGGTTGCTAGTGTTCACGGCCTAACTCATTTTGGTATGGCACAGGTTGCAAACTACCACTCTTTTGTCGACTGCACTTTCCTCAAAAAATGCCATACTGCGGAACCCATACCCCTTGGTAAGGTATATTTACACATTGGGGTGCTTGGTGTAAAGGTTCCGGGCCTCTTTGGTGTGGGCCGACTTCTCCCTTTTGCAACCCCACTGCCTCTTGCAGCCGGTTGCGGTGCTGCGGATCCCTCCCCCTCTGTACTGCTGTCCTTCTCATGTTGGGTCAGTTACCTCATCGTCAACCACCTCCTCTTCCACTTCCTGACTCTGCTCATCCTCCTGACTTGACCTAACCACAACCTCAGTCATTGGTAACTTAGTCTCATCATCATCCACCTCGTGAACGAATGATTGCCGTTCACCACCGTCATCTTCTTAAAACTGTGAAGGTATTATCCGAGTGTGGGATTACTTATTTGGCAGGCCTCTCTATGGTGGGAGGAAGGATGATCAGAAAAAAGATTCGGTTGACCAGACTCTTGGCTACATAGACTGTACTTGGTGGAAGAGAGGGTGGTGCTTTACCGGCTGGAATCATTATCTTCAGCAATCCAACCGACCAACTGTTTGCACTGGTCCGACTTTGGACTGTTGTCCTGCGCCGCCAAGCTAAGTTGGACATGAAGCTGGGTACCGTGGATTTTTTTTTTCTGGTGCACTGGCAGCAGGCACAGTTTCATTGCCCCCAGGGCAAATTGTGTTTTCTGTATTTAATTTTTTTTCGAAATATATAGGCCTGACAACCACACAATGTATTGAAGCGCAGATCACACAATTTACGGATTACACAGTTGACAGAAAAAAGTGGATAGATTATGGGAGAAAAATTGTTTTCTGTATCTTCATTTTTTCCCCTATATCTAGGCATGACAACCACACAATGTATTGAATCGCAGATCACAAAATCCACAGATTACACAGTTGACAGCAAAAATGTGGATAGATTATTGGGGGGAAAGAATTGTGTTTTCTGTATTTTTATTTTTTTCCCAATATCTAGGCATGACAACCACACAATGTATTGAATCGCAGATCACAAAATCCACAGATTACACAGTTGACAGCAAAAATGTGGATAGATTATTGGGGGGAATAAATTGTGTTTTCTTTAATTTTATTTTTTTTCCCAATATCTAGGCCTGACAACCACACAATGTATTGAATCGCAGATCACACAATCCACGGATTACACTGTTGACAGCAAAAATGTGGATAGATTATTGGGGGGAAAAAAATAGTGTTTTCTGTATTTAATTTTTTTTTCGAAATATATAGGCCTGACAACCACACAATGTATTGAAGCGCAGATCACACAATTTATGGATTACACAGTTGGCAGCAAAAAAGTGGATACATTATTGGGGAATTTTATTTTTGTGTTTTCTGTATTTTAATCTTTTTCCCAATATCTAGGCCTGACAACCATACAATATATTGAAGAACAGATCACACAATTCATGGATTACACAGTTGACAGCAAAAAAGTGGATAGATTATGGGGAAAAAAATAGTGTTTTCTGTTTTATAATTTTTTCACTATGTCTGGGCCTAACAACCACACAATGTATTGAAGCGCAGATCACACTATTAACGGATTACACCGTTGACAGCAAAAATGTTGACAGATTATGGGAGAAAAAATGTTTTCTGTATTTAATATTTTTTTCCTATATCTTGGCCTGACAAACACACAATGTAATGAAGCGCAGATCACACAATTCACGGATTACATCGTTGACAGCAAAACTTTGGACAGATTATGGAAGAAAAATAGTTTGCTGTATTTTTTTTTCTTCCCTATATCTAGGCCTGACAACCAACCACACAATGTATTAAAGCGCAGATCACACAATTCAACGATTACAACCTTGACAGCAAATAAGTGGATAGATTAGTGGGAAAAAAATAGTGTTTTCTGTATTTAAATTTGTTTCCCTATATCTAGGCCTGACATCCACACAATGTATTGAAGCGCAGATCACACAACCTACAAATTACAGAGTTGACAGCAAAAATGTGAATAGATTATGGGAGAAACATTCATTTCTGTATTTATTTTTCCCCCCTATATCTAGGCCTGACAACCACACAATGTATTCAAGCGCAGATCACACAATTCACAGATTACACCGTTGACAACAAAAATGTGGACAGAATATGGGGAAAAAAATAGTGTTTTCTGTATTTTAATCTTTTTTCCTATATCTAGGCCTGACAACCACACAAGTTGTTGAAGCACAGATCACACAATATACGGAATAGACTGTTGACAGCAAAAATGTGGATTATGGGAAAAAATATATATTATTTCTCTGCCCCTGACACACAGAAGGTATTGCTGCACAAATGTCACAAATCACTTCAGAAGAATCGCTATTTCGAAAAGTATAAAAAAAAATTCTAGTACAACTTTGCACAATTAAATTGCTGCCTCCACACACAATAGTCCTTAAAACGACTTTTGGGTTTTTGAAACGTCTTAAAATTGAATAAACTTTGATCACAAACTCCCTAAACTATCTGTCCCTTCATAAGAGCAGCTCTCCCTGACACGCAATGAGCTGAACCCACGCCATCAGGTGCTATATAGCACCCGATGACACGTTCTGGCCAGCCAATCACTGTAATGCCAGCAGCCAACATTGCTACTGGCATTACAGTGATGGCATTACTTACCTGCACATTTATTGGCTGCCTAGCAGCCACAAAATGTGCGGGAAAGAGTCTTGAACATGCCGCTCGAGCACATGGCGGTACTCGGACGAGTACCGCCATGTGCTGAGCATAGCAATGCTCGAGCCGAACCGGCATTCGGCCGAGCATGCTCGCTCATCACTATTCTCCAACAAGCATGCGGTGCCGCAGAGTATGTTTCTTTGCTCCTCAGCTCTCATCAGCGTTCCTGGAAGCAATCCTCGTTCCTCTAGACAGGATCAGTGTCTAGGACACTTCAGCTTCACTTGACTGCAGCTCTGGTCACTTAGGGATGCTCTCACACCTGGATGCTGATGGATCCTCTGCTCACACAGTTCCTTTGTCTCAGCTTCCTCTAAGATGGCTGCTCCCTTTCTTCTACAGGCTTTGAACTCAACCTCTCATATATATGGAAAATTTGCAGTCTGTTAGCTGTATTAAGGAAACAGCAACATCTTGTGGCTAAACAGCAGAATGTCAGTCCAGATCATTCAACTTGAGTCAGGCCTTATGCACATGACTGTTGTGTGTTTTGCGATATGCAAATCGCGTCCATGTGCATTCTGCAATTTGCGGAACGTCACGGACAGCCATTGATATAACTGCCTATTCTTGTCCGCAAAATGCGGACAAGAATAGGACAGGTTATATATTTTTTGCGAACCACGGAACGGAGCAGCGGATACGAACAGCACACGGAGTGCTCTTCGCATGTTTTGCGACGCTATTGAAGTGAATGGGTCCGCACTAGAGCCGCCAAAACTGCGGCATGGATGTGGATCAAAACAACGGCCGTGTGCATGAGGCCTTACACAGTGTCCAGACAGTGTTAGCTGTTTCCCTATCTCACAGCAGCAGTGAGTGCAACCACCATTAGAGTGCGACTCTGGAGACAAAGTTTAGGATGGGGATAGATAGATAGATATATATATATATATATATATATATATATATATATACAGTTGTGTTCAAAATAACAGCAGTCAGACATCACAAACCTGATCAATCACTGTTTTTGGTAGAAATAATTTTTCTACATGGCAAATAATTTACTAGCAGGTGTAGTAGAGTAATAGAAACCCAACAGACCTAACAGTCATGACATGCATGCTGCTGATTCTGTGTATTTCAATCACTTATTGAAAGGGGCATGTTCAAAATAATAGCAGTGTGGAGTTCAATGAGTGAGGTCATTCATTCTTTGAAAAAACCGTGGCAATTATTGCCCTTATTTAAGGAAGGAAGGCAGCAAATGTTGTACATGCTGGTTACAGTGCATTTTTCTCTGAAATTCTGAGGAAAAAGGGTCATTCCAGACATTGTTCAGAAGAACAGCATAACTTGATTAAAAAGTTGATTGGAGAGGGGGATACATATAAAGAAGTGCAGAAAATTATAGGCTGCTAATCTAAAATGATCACAAATGCTTTAAAATGGCAACCAAAACCTGAAAGACGCGGAAGAAAGCGAAAAACGACCATTCGAATGGATAGAAGAATAGCCCAAATGGCAAGGACTGAGCGAACAATCAGCTCCAGGAAGATCAAAGAAGGTCTAAAGTTCCCTGTGAGTCCTGTTACAATTAGAAGACGCCTATGTGAAGCCAAGCTTTCTGCAAGAAGCCCCCGCAAAGTCCCACTGTTGAAAAAAGGACATGTGCTAAAGAGGTTACAATTTGTCAAAGAGCACATTGACCGGCCTTAAGAGACATTGTGTGGACTGATGAAATTAAGATTGTTCCTTTTGGGTCTAGTGGCCGGAGACAATTTGTCAGACGACTCCCAAACACTGAATTCAAGCCACAGTACAATGTGAAGCATGGTGGGCAAGCAGCATGATATGGGGATGTTTCTCATACTAAGGTGTTGGGCCTATTTATCGCATACCAGGGATCATGGATCAGTTTGAATACATCAGAATACTTGAAGAGGTCATGCTGCCTTACACTAAAGAGGAAATCCCTTTGAAATTGGTGCTTCAACAAAACAACGACACCAGTAAACGTGCAACATCTTGATTCTAGACCAACAAGATTGACGTTATGGAGTGTCCAGCCCAATCCCTGGTTTTATTCCAATAGAAAACTTGTTGGGTGACATAAAAAATGCATATTCTGAGGCAAAACCAAGAAATAGAGAAGAACTGTGGAATAAATAAATAGCATAGAATATTGCATTGCTTTCAAACATCACCTCCTTCCTCAGCAAGGGGTTAAAATGGAAAAGACACAAAGGCAGGGATCACCAGATTTCACTCAATAGTATCCCTCCTTTGGTCGACACTCCTGTAGATAATCAAACAGTTGAAGCCACAGTGAAGTTCTGACTACCACCATATATTCAAAGGGTTTATTGTACTTACAAGCATAAAAGTCACAGACGTGCCATGCACAGAAGTCGCCCGGCCAAGAGTTTCGCTTACGCGCTTCTTCAGGAGCGATACATAACATAATGCAATCCCGCCTTATAAAGTGCATAAAGTCCCACCCATTGCTGACATCATCCTTGAGGGAGATTTAACCCTCTATAGTGTATCAGCATTGATTTCTCATAAAAACACAAAAACTATAACGCAAACCAACCCCAAATCAATAGACATAGTTTAAAAATTAACTCATCCTTAATTAAAAATACATACATAAAATATATTAAGTAAAAGACGTTGAAAATATACAACAAGCCTGCTATTATATGTCTGTCACATCACAAACTTCATCACATGACCGGACAGCTGATCCAAGCCACGGCTGAGACTCCATCACAGAACCAGACAGCTGATCCAAGCCACGCCTGAGACTCCATCACATGACCGGACAGCTGATCCAAGCCACGGCTGAGACTCCATCACAGAACCAGACAGCTGATCCAAGCCACGCCTGAGACTCCATCACAGAACCGGACAGCTGATCCAAGCCACGGCTGAGACTCCATCACAGAACCGGACAGCTGATCCAAGCCACGGCTGAGACTCCATCACAGAACCGGACAGCTGATCCAAGCCACGCCTGAGACTCCATCACATGACCGGACAGCTGATCCAAGCCACGGCTGAGACTCCATCACATGACCGGACATCTGATCAGAATCATGCAGGGTCCTCTCTCCAATAACAAGAACCTAGAATAAACAGGGTTTCAAGTCACATTCAATATTGAGACCATTGGGTTGAAGGGTATCAAGTTTATACATCCACTGAACTTCTCTTTTATTATTTTTAGCATTATAATCCCCCCCCCCTCCTCCAGTGCGTTTTAACCAATTCTATGCCCATGAAACGCAATCCCTTCGGATGCTTCTGGTGATGTCTTTTGAAGTACATAGACACACTATGCGTTTCTAGCCCTTTTTTATGTTCCAAATGTGCTCTTGGATACAAATTCTCAATTTCCTAGTTGTTCTTTCTACATACTGAAGGCCACAAGGACACTCCAGTACATAGATAACACCTGTATTTTCACATGTAATGTTTCCAGAAACCTTGAAGGACAGTTTTTTCTTTGAATATACTATTTGAATCGTTCTTACTATATCCTTATTCCTTCTATTCTTGCAGGGCAAACAGAAACCACACCAAGTGAAACTATTTCTTATTTTTTTAGTATCTGGTTTACAATCCACGCTATGCACCAAATGTTGTCGGAGGTCGGGTGCCTTTCTAAAAATGACTGGGGGGTATTTTGGGAGAACAATCCCTAAAACGGGGTCATTTTGCAGAACTCCCCAAATTTTTCTAAGCACATTTTTCATTTTCCCGGCATTAGTATTAAACTGCCTTATAAAACTAAACCTAAACTCACTATTCCTTTCGGTATTTCCAGCAGTCTTAACCGATGTCCCCTCTTTTCGACATTTATTCAGAGCCTCTTCATTATATCCTTTTTCCAAGAAACGTTCTTTTATAGTCTCACTTTGCTCACAAAAGTCTTTGTTATCTGTACAATTACGGCAAATTCTTTTGAATTGTCCCTTTGGGATATTCTTAAGCCATGGATTAAAATGACAACTAGAAGTGTCAATATAGGCATTTACATCAGTGGTTTTGAAAAAGGTCTTGGTCTTAAAACGTCCTTCCTCTAGATAGATTGTCAAATGGAGAAAATCTACAGAGATATCACTTATGTTAGTAGTGAATTTGAGGTTCCACTCATTCACATTTAGTCCCACAATAAACTCCTCTAATCCCCGCCTACTTCCTTTCCACATCAACAAACAATTGTCAATATAACAATGCCAAGTCCTCAATTCTCCTTTATCTGTTTTCTTATTGAGTACTGGGATAATATTCTTTCTCTCCCAGGACGCAATAAAAAGATTGGCGAAACTGGGGGCGAATTTCGCCCCCATCGCCGTCCCGGTGCACTGGAGGTAATATGTATCTACGTATACAAAATAATTGTGACAAAGGCAAAAGTTTATGCAATCAAGGATAAATGCCTTATGGGCCAGGCTCATATCCGGGTCTAATTCCAGAGCCTCCTCAACTCCCCTGAGACCCAACGTCTTAGGGATAATGGTATGTAGCGAAGCAACATCAATAGTAGCCGGCAATACATCCTCACTCGCGGGGCCAAAGTTCTCCAGCAGTCGAATCACGTCACCAGAATCCCTCAGGTACGATGGACTGTGGAATGTAGTCCAATCATCCTGGGCTGGAATACCTGTTCACAGGGGACAGAAGTTGGTTGACTTTATGCAACACAGATGTACAGCAGTTCTCAGAAACAGCGGTTATACAACAAAATATTAGTGAAGTGATTCAAAGGAAAGCAAAATCTTCAAACATTTTTCAGTTTATACAGTGAATGTTTGAGTTTGTAAAGAAGAATACAAACACTTCTATTTTTTTGAACAGTCTAATATTCACTTTTCTTCTTTTTTTTTTGCGGTACAACACAAATTTGATATATTTTTCTTTATGTTTTCATTTGGAATAGAATGTGTAGTGTTCCCAATGCTTTTGTGTGTATGGAAATAAAAGCTATTAGAAGGATTTTGAGCTTTAGTCACTTTGCTATTATTTTGAACACAACTGTATATATATATATATATATATATATATATATATACACACACAAAACCTCTCCTCCCCTCTTCCTGCACAGCTATCTATAGTTTTGGCATCATTTTTGTTGTTGGTATCATTGGGGCTCATGTTTATTAGTACTTTAAATAATATTTTAGATGTGACATTAATAAAGGTTAATTTTTATGGCACTTTCAGTGAATCGACTATTTGAAGCTACCTTTGGAGAACATCACTTGCTACTAGGGTATATTTCCTTAATAGAAGACCTATGAGATTTTATTGATCAAATTGGGGTTGGACCCCAAGAATAATTTCTTCTGATGGGCCCAAAGAACTGGAATTTGACGTTGATCCTGACATCTCCATAAGGCTTATCAAGGATATTTGAAAAAAATATCCTTGATATACTAAATATACTCTAGTAGTGTAGGTAGTGAAAATAGAGTAAAAAAACATCTTTATACATAAATTATATAACTGCTAATTTTTTTTTTTTTAGAATATTTGGCTCACATAAAAAAATCCATTACTGCAGTTATGCACCCCTTAATATCTCAAAATGAATCAGTCTGACCCATCCGATTAGTACTTATGTCGACCTAATTTTGAAACCTTTTGTTGTCTCTCTCCCGTCTTATGTCCGGGATTCCATGGAGGTCATCAAGAGAGTGGATGCCCTCCATGTGGAGCGAGATGTGTTACTGGCCAGCTTGGACAGTGAGGCCCTTTATAATTCAATACCACATGGGAGGGGATGGGAGGTTGTCTCAACGTTCTTATAGCAGAGAGGCCCACATTTATGGTGACATAATTCATTCTAGACCTCAACACGTTTCTCTTTAATAACAAGGTTTACCACCATGTGAAGGGGGTTGCTATGGGGAGCCCATGTGCCCCTACATTCACAAATCTTTACCTGGGTGGTTGGGAAAGAGAAGTTGTGTTTGGTGATGACATGGGAGATTTTGCATCATCGATAATTTTATGTCTTAGGTATATCGATGATATACTAATTCTCTGGAAAGGGGATGGAGATACTTTTGCACGTTTTGTTCAAAGCCTTAATAATAACAGCTGGGGGCTATTTTTTACATCTGAAGTGCATTCCTCCATCATTACATTTATTTATTTTTTTAGTTTTATTTTTTTTATTAAAATTTTTTATTTTTAATATTAGAAAATAGACAGAGTAAACATAACAGCAACAGTGGTGTAAGTCGGTACCAGACACATAGTCATAAGGAGATAGCAATGTGTAAAAAGATTGGTAAATAGTAGCAGCTGATTTCAAGTATATGAACACAGGTATACACATTATACATACAAGGACGCAGGGAGACAATCATTATCCTATTAGACAATAGATTTCCTATTTTGAAAAGTGACCAAGTAGAAAAGAGATCATAGTCAAGAATCTTTCTGGTCGAGATCATCCACCCCACATAAAGGTACGTGGGATGTTAGAAGTCGAACAGAATTTCTTTCTTTACTTTCATCTAGTGGTAACACCAATAAGGCCTCACTCTGTTTAGCAGTGGAGCACCAAGGGTAGGGCCAAGAGTACCGGCGAGATAAAACGGAATAACTATTAAGTCTTAAGAAACCTGTATTTTGTCCAAGGGGCCCAACGTTTAATAAATGTCGGGTGGGTTCGAGCTTCCCAAGAAGCAAGTTCCTCAAAACGGTAAATTTGATCAACCTTGAGCCTCCACTGCTCCACCGAGGGAATATTAGTCTGTAGCCAATATTTGGGTATCAGAAGGCAAGCCGCTATCAAAAGTTGCTTGAAGAGAAAGGATGGGGAGGGAGTAGTACTTTCATTGAAATAGGAAAACAGGGCTCCATAAGGGGGAATTTTGACAGATGAAGAACAGATTAGATTACAAATCTGAATGATATCTGACCACCACTTTTTAATAGGGGGGCATAGCCACCAGATATGTGCCTTTCTCCTCTTGGCATCTCCAGCATTTGTTTGAGGAAGATCTAGTGAAGTGTGAGGACTTAATTGGGGTAATGTACCATTGTGACAGGATTTTGTAACCATTTTCCTGAACTTGAACACATCTTGATGATTTATGTGGGATTTCAAATAGTGTGGGTAGAATTGAGAGAGGTAAATCTACCCCAGTGTCTTTTTCCCAGGAGCGAATGAATGCAGGCTTGACAATTAGGGGGGATCTTAATTTATTGTAAATCAATAAGATAAGTTTTTTTGGGGGGTTGGGGTTTACTATTAAAGCCGCAAACCATGTTAGGGGACGTAGAAGCTCACCCTTCATGTTGTTTCTATGAACAAAGGATTTGATAAGTGGTATGAGGGTGAAGTCGCAGGGTTGTGGATTTAGCAGGGTTTTGAGGGTGTCTATTGATGGTAATGAACCTTGGGATTCAAGAAGATGGGAAATTGGCAATGAAGAGGATCTAACTAATTTAGAGGAGGAGTGGCGTGGCCCAATGGAGGATGAGCCTAAGATATCACTAATTGTGATTAGGGGAGAAGGAAAAGGTACAGAGCAATGGGAGTAGTTCAACCATTTCCATGCTTCCATGGAATTGATTTGGGGCGGGTTACTTTAACCCAGACATAGAGCCCGAGTTGGCATTCCAATAACACATTGTTCCAATGCCACCCAGGATTTGCTTCTCGTAATTCTAAGCCAGTGAACAATTCTGGACAGGAGAATGGCTTTCCCATAGAGTTCTGGATCTGGGAGTCCTATTCTACCTACCGTGCGGGATCAAGACAGGAGAGAATAGGAAAGTCTAGCTTTTCTCCCATTCCATAAGAATAGAGTTGAGCGAACACCTGGATGTTGGGGTTCGAGAAGTTCGGCCGAACATCCCGGAAATGTTCGGGTTCGGGATCCGAACCCGATCCGAACTTCGTCCCGAACCCGAACCCCATTGAAGTCAATGGGGACCCGAACTTTTCGGCACTAAAAAGGCTGTAAAACAGCCCAGGAAAGAGCTAGAGGGCTGCAAAAGGCAGCAACATGTAGGTAAATCCCCTGCAAACAAATGTGGATAGGGAAATGAATTAAAATAAAAATTAAATAAATAAAAATTAACCAAAATCAATTGGAGAGAGGTTCCATAGCAGAGAATCTGGCTTCCCGTCACCCACCACTGGAACAGTCCATTCTCAGATATTTAGGCCCCGGCACCCAGGCAGAGGAGAGAGGTCCCGTAACAGAGAATCTGTCTTCATGTCAGCAGAGAATTAGTCTGCATGTCATAGCAGAGAATGAGGCTTCACGTCAGCCACCACTGCAACAGTCCATTGGCATATATTTAGGCCCAGCACCCAGGCAGAGGAGGGAGGTCCCGTAACAGAGAATCTGTCTTCATGTCAGCAGAGAATTAGTCTGCATGTCATAGCAGAGAATGAGGCTTCACGTCAGCCACCACTGCAACAGTCCATTGGCATATATTTAGGCCCAGCACACACACAGGCAGAGGAGAGAGGTCCCGTAACAGAGAATCTGTCTTCATGTCAGCAGAGAATTAGTCTGCATGTCATAGCAGAGAATCAGGCTTCACGTCACCCACCACTGCAACAGTCCATTGGCATATATTTAGGCCCAGCACCCAGGCAGAGGAGGGAGGTCCCGTAACAGAGAATCTGTCTTCATGTCAGCAGAGAATTAGTCTGCATGTCATAGCAGAGAATGAGGCTTCACGTCAGCCACCACTGCAACAGTCCATTGGCATATATTTAGGCCCAGCACACACACAGGCAGAGGAGAGAGGTCCCGTAACAGACAATCTGGCTTCATGTCAGCAGAGAATTAGTCTGCATGTCATAGCAGAGAATGAGGCTTCACGTCAGCCACCACTGCAACAGTCCATTGGCATATATTTAGGCCCAGCACACACACAGGCAGAGGAGAGAGGTCCCGTAACAGAGAATCTGTCTTCATGTCAGCAGAGAATTAGTCTGCATGTCATAGCAGAGAATGAGGCTTCACGTCAGCCACCACTGCAACAGTCCATTGGCATATATTTAGGCCCAGCACACACACAGGCAGAGGAGAGAGGTCCCGTAACAGAGAATCTGTCTTCATGTCAGCAGAGAATTAGTCTGCATGTCATAGCAGAGAATGAGGCTTCACGTCAGCCACCACTGCAACAGTCCATTGGCATATATTTAGGCCCAGCACACACACAGGCAGAGGAGAGAGGTCCCGTAACAGACAATCTGGCTTCATGTCAGCAGAGAATTAGTCTGCATGTCATAGCAGAGAATGAGGCTTCACGTCAGCCACCACTGCAACAGTCCATTGGCATATATTTAGGCCCAGCACACACACAGGCAGAGGAGAGAGGTCCCGTAACAGAGAATCTGTCTTCATGTCAGCAGAGAATTAGTCTGCATGTCATAGCAGAGAATCAGGCTTCACGTCACCCACCACTGCAACAGTCCATTGGCATATATTTAGGCCCAGCACCCAGGCAGAGGAGGGAGGTCCCGTAACAGAGAATCTGTCTTCATGTCAGCAGAGAATTAGTCTGCATGTCATAGCAGAGAATGAGGCTTCACGTCACCCACCACTGCAACAGTCCATTGGCATATATTTAGGCCTAGCACACAGGCAGAGGAGAGGTTCATTCAACTTTGGGTAGCCTCGCAATATAATGGTAAAATGAAAATAAAAATAGGATTGAATGAGGAAGTGCCCTGGAGTCCAATAATATATGGTTATGGGGAGGTAGTTAATGTCTAATCTGGACAAGGGACGGACAGGTCCTGTGGGATCCATGCCTGGTTCATTTTTATGAACGTCAGCTTGTCCACATTGGCTGTAGACAGGCGGCTGCGTTTGTCTGTAATGACGCCCCCTGCCGTGCTGAATACACGTTCAGACAAAACGCTGGCTGCCGGGCAGGCCAGCACCTCCAAGGCATAAAAGGCTAGCTCTGGCCACGTGGACAATTTAGAGACCCAGTAGTTGAATGGGGCCGAACCATCAGTCAGTACGTGGAGGGGTGTGCACACGTACTGTTCCACCATGTTAGTGAAATGTTGCCTCCTGCTAACACGTTGCGTATCAGGTGGTGGTGCAGTTAGCTGTGGCGTGTTGACAAAAGTTTTCCACATCTCTGCCATGCTAACCCTGCCCTCAGAGGAGCTGGCCGTGACACAGCTGCCTTGGCGACCTCTTGCTCCTCCTCTGCCTTGGCCTTGGGCTTCCACTTGTTCCCCTGTGACATTTGGGAATGCTCTCAGTAGCGCGTCTACCAACGTGCGCTTGTACTCGCGCATCTTCCTATCACGCTCCAGTGCAGGAAGTAAGGTGGGCACATTGTCTTTGTAGCGTGGATCCAGCAGGGTGGCAACCCAGTAGTCCGCACAGGTTAAAATGTGGGCAACTCTGCTGTCGTTGCGCAGGCACTGCAGCATGTAGTCGCTCATGTGTGCCAGGCTGCCCAGGGGTAAGGACAAGCTGTCCTCTGTGGGAGGCGTATCGTCATCGTCCTGCCTTTCCCCCCAGCCACGCACCAGTGATGGACCCGAGCTGCGTTGGGTGCCACCCCGCTGTGACCATGCTTCATCCTCATCCTCCTCCACCTCCTCCTCATCCTCGTCCTCCTCGTCCTCCAGTAGTGGGCCCTGGCTGGCCACATTTGTACCTGGCCTCTGCTGTTGCCAAAAACCTCCCTCTGAGTCACTTCGAAGAGACTGGCCTGAAAGTGCTAAAAATGACCCCTCTTCCTCCTCCTCCTCCTCCTCCTGGGCCACCTCCTCTTCCATCATCGCCCTAAGTGTTTTCTCAAGGAGACATAGAAGTGGTATTGTAACGCTGATAACGGTGTCATCGCCACTGGCCATGTTGGTGGAGTACTCGAAACAGCGCAACAGGGCACACAGGTCTCGCATGGAGGCCCAGTCATTGGTGGTGAAGTGGTGCTGTTCTGTAGTGCGACTGACCCGTGCGTGCTGCAGCTGAAACTCCACTATGGCCTGCTGCTGCTCGCACAGTCTGTCCAGCATGTGCAAGGTGGAGTTCCACCTGGTGGGCACGTCGCATATGAGGCGGTGAGCGGGAAGGCCGAAGTTACGCTGTAGCGCAGACAGGCGAGCAGCAGCAGGATGTGAACGCCGGAAGCGCGAACAGACGGCCCGCACTTTATGCAGCAGCTCTGACATGTCGGGGTAGTTGTGAATGAACTTCTGCACCACCAAATTCAGCACATGCGCCAAGCAAGGGATGTGCGTCAAATTGGCTAGTCCCAGAGCTGCAACGAGATTTCGCCCATTATCACACACCACCAGGCCGGGCTTGAGGCTCACCGGCAGCAACCACTCGTCGGTCTGTTGTTCTATACCCCGCCACAACTCCTGTGCGGTGTGGGGCCTGTCCCCCAAACATATGAGTTTCAGAATGGCCTGCTGACGTTTACCCCGGGCTGTGCTGAAGTTGGTGGTGAAGGTGTGTGGCTGACTGGATGAGCAGGTGGAAGAAGAGGAGGAGGAAGCCGAGAAGGAGGAGGTGGCAACAGGAGGCAAAGAATGTTGCCCTGCGATCCTTGGCGGCGGAAGGACGTGCGCCAAACAGCTCTCCGCCTGGGGCCCAGCTGCCACTACATTTACCCAGTGTGCAGTTAGGGAGATATAGCGTCCCTGGCCGTGCTTACTGGTCCACGTATCTGTGGTTAGGTGGACCTTGCCACAGATGGCGTTGCGCAGTGCACACTTGATTTTATCGGATACTTGGTTGTGCAGGGAAGGCACGGCTCTCTTGGAGAAGTAGTGCCGGCTGGGAACAACATACTGTGGGACAGCAAGCGACATGAGCTGTTTGAAGCTGTCTGTGTCCACCAGCCTAAATGACAGCATTTCATAGGCCAGTAGTTTAGAAATGCTGGCATTCAGGGCCAGGGATCGAGGGTGGCTAGGTGGGAATTTACGCTTTCTATCAAATGTTTGTGAGATGGAGAGCTGAACGCTGGCGTGTGACATGGTTGAGACGCTTGGTGACGGAGGTGGTGGTGGTGGTGTTGGTGGTACATCCCCTGTTTGCTGGGCGGCAGGTGCCAACGTTCCTCCAGAGGCGGAGGAAGAGGCCGAGGCGGCAGCAGCAGAATAGGCCGAGGCGGCAGCAGCAGAAGAGGTAGCAGGGGGAGCCTGAGTGACTTCCTTGGTTTTAAGGTGTTTACTCCACTGCAGTTCATGCTTTGCATGCAGGTGCCTGGTCATGCAGGTTGTGCTCAGGTTCAGAACGTTAATGCCTCGCTTCAGGCTCTGATGGCACAGCGTGCAAACCACTCGGGTCTTGTCGTCAGCACATTGTTTGAAGAAGTGCCATGCCAGGGAACTCCTTGAAGCTGCCTTTGGGGTGCTCGGTCCCAGATGGCGGCGGTCAGTAGCAGGCGGAGTCTCTTGGCGGCGGGTGTTCTGCTTTTGCCCACTGCTCCCTCTTTTGCTACGCTGTTGGCTCGGTCTCACCACTGCCTCTTCCTCCGAACTGTGAAAGTCTGTGGCACGACCTTCATTCCATGTGGGGTCTAGGACCTCATCGTCCCCTGCATCGTCTTCCACCCAGTCTTGATCCCTGACCTCCTGTTCAGTCTGCACACTGCAGAAAGACGCAGCAGTTGGCACCTGTGTTTCGTCATCATCAGAGACATGCTGAGGTGGTATTCCCATGTCCTCATCATCAGGAAACATAAGTGGTTGTGCGTCAGTGCATTCTATGTCTTTCACCGCTGGGGAAGGGCTAGGTGGATGCCCTTGGGAAACCCTGCCAGCGGAGTCTTCAAACAGCATAAGAGACTGCTGCATAACTTGAGGCTGAGACAGTTTCCCTGGTATGCATGGGGGTGATGTGACAGACTGATGGGGTTGGTTTTCAGGCGCCATCTGTGCGCTTTCTGCAGAAGACTGGGTGGGAGATAATGTGAACGTGCTGGATCCACTGTCGGCCACCCAATTGACTAATGCCTGTACCTGCTCAGGCCTTACCATCCTTAGAACGGCATTGGGCCCCACCATATATCGCTGTAAATTCTGGCGGCTACTGGGACCTGAGGTAGTTGGTACACTAGGACGTGTGGATGTGGCAGAACGGCCACGTCCTCTCCCAGCACCAGAGGGTCCACTAACACCACCACGACCATGTCCACGTCCGCGTCCCTTACTAGATGTTTTTCTCATTGTTATGGTTCACCACAACAACAAATATATTATTTGGCCCAATGTATTGTATTCAAATTCAGCGGGATATAAATTTGAGGCCTAGTATTTAGGCGCTGGGTGACCGGTATGGATTTAGTGACAGAATTAGACTTGGAAATGCACAGAAGCGTGTGTGTGAAGTTATTCTGAATGACCCTATGTGCACCTTCAATATGATCTACCCTTTTAGGGATAGATTTCAAATAGCTCTGATATAGCAGAAACGACTAAATTATGAAATTGCTAAATTGGGAATTGTATTTCAACCCAGAACAAGAAATGTGCTTGAACGGACACTAAATAACTCGCCCAGCTACAGCACTAAGGACAGATTTAGCGGGATATAAATTTGAGGCCTAGTATTTAGGCGCTGGGTGACAGGTATGGGTTTAGTGCCAGAATTAGACTTGGAAATACACAGTAGCGGGTGTGTGTGAAGTTATTCTGAATGACCCAATGTGCACCTTGAATATTATATACCCTTTTAGGGATAGATTTCAAATAGCTCTGATATAGCAGAAACCACTAAATTATGAAATTGCTAAATTGGGAATTGTATTTCAACCCAGAACAAGAAATGTGCTTGAACGGACACTAAATAACTCGCCCAGCTACAGCACTAGGGACAGATTTAGCGGGATATAAATTTGAGGCCTAGTATTTAGGCGCTGGGTGACCGGTATGGATTTAGTGACAGAATTAGACTGGGATATGGCCAAAAAATAAACAGACTATTGCTGGTTAAATGCACTTGGTGTGACAGCTTCACCCTGATGTAGGCTTTAGCCAAAAAACAACCACACCATTGAGGGTTAAATGCACTTGGTGACAGGCGCAGCTTGCCCCTGATTTAGTATATGGCCAAAAAATGAACAGACTATTGCTGGTTAAATGCACTTGGTGTGACAGCTTCACCCTGATGTAGGCTTTAGCCAAAAAACAACCACACCATTGAGGGTTAAATGCACTTGGTGACAGGCGCAGCTTGCCCCTGATTTTGTATATGGCCAAAAAATGAACAGACTATTGCTGGTTAAATGCACTTGGTGTGACAGCTTCACCCTGATGTAGGCTTTAGCCAAAAAACAACCACACCATTGAGGGTTAAATGCACTTGGTGACAGGCGCAGCTTGCCCCTGATTTTGTATATGGCCAAAAAATGAACAGACTATTGCTGGTTAAATGCACTTGGTGTGACAGCTTCACCCTGATGTAGGCTTTAGCCAAAAAACAACCACACCATTGAGGGTTAAATGCACTTGGTCGCAGCTTGTGCTGGCGCACCACAAGACACAAAATGGCCGCCGATCACCCCAGAAAAATGTGACTGACAAACGGTCTGGGCAGCCTAAAAACAGTGAGCAATTGAGGATCAGCAGCTCAATGATCCACAGCTGCAGATCGATCAGTTAATCAAGTCCTTTGGAGGAGTTAATCTGCCTAATCTCGCCCTACTGTCGCAGCCGCAACCTCTCCCTACGCTAATCAGAGCAGAGTGACGGGCGGCGCTATGTGACTCCAGCTTAAATAGAGGCTGGGTCACATGGTGCTCTGGCCAATCACAGCCATGCCAATAGTAGGCATGGCTGTGATGGCCTCTTGGGGCAAGTAGTATGACGCTTGTTGATTGGCTGCTTTGCAGCCTTTCAAAAAGCGCCAAGAAAGCGTCACAAAAGCGCGAAGAAAGCGACGAACACCGAACCCGAACCCGGACTTTTACGAAAATGTCCGGGTTCGGGTCCGTGTCACGGACACCCCAAAATTCGGTACGAACCCGAACTATACAGTTCGAGTTCGCTCATCCCTACATAAGAAGGCTCTGAATCTCTGTTTAAGAGAGGTATAGTAGGATTTAGCAATGGGAATTGGAAGGACTTGTTGGAGGTAAGTAAGACGGGGGATGGTAAGAGAAGTGAGAAGGTTTTTCCTACCAAACCATGAAAGGGTCGGGGCAGATTTGGTGATTTTATCTATTGCTTTAAATATTGAGGCTTTTAGGGGGATATAGTTAAGTGCAAAGAGATCTGAAATATTGGGGCTAAGTTTCACTCCTAAATAAGTAATGGTTGGGGAAGACCAATTGAATGGGGAGTTTTCCCTTAGGGAAAGTTTAAGTTGGGGGGGATATACCAGAACTAATTATGATGGATTTACTCTCATTAATCTTAAAGTTGGAAAGTGCACTATAGTTCTTTAAATGTTCCTGGATTTTAGGGAGGGAGATTTTGGGGTTAGTTGTCATTATCATAACATCATCGGCAAATGCCGCTAGTTTATGACTATGACCACCTAGGTTCA
The DNA here is from genome assembly GCF_014858855.1 of Bufo gargarizans. Classification (NCBI taxonomy): domain Eukaryota; kingdom Metazoa; phylum Chordata; class Amphibia; order Anura; family Bufonidae; genus Bufo; species Bufo gargarizans. The sequence continues at coordinate 9,748,223 of NC_058081.1, read as the reverse complement.
GGCCTTTGATCTCAGTATCTGCCCGAAGTGTGGATAGGAGGGGTTCCATTGCCAGTATGAATAAAAGGGGGGACAGAGGGCAACCCTGAGGGGTTCCATTGTGGATTTGGAAAGGAGAGGATAGGTCCCCATTAACCATGACTCGAACTGTGGCCTGATTTTACATAGCAAATACAGCTTTAACATATGGACCAGGCAGGCCAAAAACCTCTAAAACATGACTTAAATAATTCCAGTTTATGCGGTCAAATGCTTTTTCAGCGTCAGTGCTGAGGAGTACAAGAGGAGAGGAGGTATGTTTAGCATAACAAAGCGCATCGATGACCCTAGTTGTGTTATCTCTACCCTCTCTATTACGAACAAAACCTACCTGGTCCATATGAACCAAAAGAGGAAGGAGATTTGCTAGACGGTTTGCAAGTGATTTAGCTAGAAGTTTGAGGTCAATGTTTAGAAGTGAGATAGGCCTGTAATTTGCGCATCATTTTGGGTCCTTCCCCTCTTTGGGAATTAAAGCTATATGAGCAATCGTCATATCTCTGGATAGGGGGATGCCTTGAAGGGTTTGGTTGCAAACAGTAAGGAGATGTGGTAATAATTGTTTTCTAAAAGTTTTATAATAGGAAGCAGGAAGTCCGTCTGGGCTCTTCCCCTGGGGCATTTGGGATAGGGCTGTAGAAAGCTCGTCCATGGTAAATGGGGCCTCAAGCGATTGTTTTTGGCCTAACGAAAGTGTCGGGCAGGATGCTGATTTTAAGAACGTGGTGACTAGTGATGAGCGGCAGGGGCAATATTCGAATTCGCGATATTTCGCGAATATTTGGGCGATTATTCGCCATATATTCGCGAATTCGCGAATTCATGATCTCCAGGCATTATTTTTTTCGCATAAAAATTCGCATGAACTGGTATTTTTACAAAAATCGAATATTCGCAATTACGAATATATTTTGCGATATTCGAAATATTCGCGATTAAAATTCGCAATTCGAATATTCGTGATCAACACTAGTGGTGACCAGCGAAGAATGGGAGGCAGGTGAAAGGGGGGAAGGAAGATTGTATAATGCTTCATAAAAGTCTCTAAATTGCTTGGCAATTTTAAACAAAGCAAAGACTGGGTCGCCCCTTGGGGGAGGATAATTGATGTATGTAATTATCTTCTCTTCTGGTTTTAATTCTGTCCATGAGGAATTTGGTGGTTTTGTCCCCGTGTGCATAAAATTTGTATTGTGAATTGAGATAATATTTGGCTGATTTAGTAGAGCTTTTAATTCAGCTCTAGCTTTGGAGAGATCTTGGAGTTGGGGTTTAGATAAGGAGCGTTTGTGAGTTGATTCCAACTTGTTTATCTTGGAGAGGAGATTACTTATGTTACTCTCTCTGAGTTTTTTCAGATGCGAACCGATGCTGATGAATTCACCCCTAATAAAGGGTTTGTGTGCGTCCCAGAGGGTTTGGGGCAAGAGATCCAGGTGAGTGTTCATGACAAAGTATTCATCTAGTGACAAAGCTATTTTTTTTATAGAATCTGGGTTACCAAGAATGGATTCATTTAATCTCCAATTGAAACTTTTGGATTTCTGCGTTTGGGAGGTTACCATGAGGTAAATTGGGGCATGGTCTGAAACGTGGATGGACCCTATTTTGGCTTCCGAACATAGCTGTAGATGCTCTTTAGAGATAAAAAGGTAATCTATGCGATGATAGGTATTTTGGACATGTGAAAAGAAAGTATAATCTGAAGTATTAGGGTAGAACGTACGCCAAACATCAACTAGATGGAGGTCCCAAAAGATGTTTTTGAAGAACTTTAGTGGGCTGACTTATGTGAGAATGAGTCAATTTGGGGGTTAATGGCTATGTTAAGGTCTCCTCCCATGATAACTATGCCTTCCTTGAAGGAGGCAACAGTGTGGGCGATGGTTGAAAGCCATTGGACCTGTTTAGTGTTAGGAGTGTAGAGGTTTATAAAGGTATATATTTGAGGCCCTATATGACCTTTGACCATGATAAATCTCCCTTCTGGATTCTGTATGTGGTTAGTATATTTGAAGGGGACCCTCCTCTTAAACCCAATACTTACTCCTCCGGACGAGGCAGAATTACCACCACAGTGTAACCAGAGGGGGTAATGAGAAAATTCCAGGTTGGGGTAATGATTGAACCTAAAATGTGTCTCCTGGAGGAGCAGCACATCAGAACCCCCCTTACGTAAAATAGTGAATATTTGACTTCTTTTAGAGGGTGAGTTGAAGCCCTTCACATTGCAGGATGCTATATGAATGTCAGCCATAGTCAAGGGTTAACGAGGACGAAGGAAAATAAGATGTGCTGGTCCCCCAGGGGAGAACACTTACAGTTTAAGATGCGTCTGCCCCACCTAGAGGAGAAGCAGGGGTCCCAGAGTCCTGTATTCCCGTCTCAGAGATCAAGGATGACTGTATTGGGTAACATAACAAAAACAGAGACAGGTGCACTATGCGGTCTTACTAACCCTCATACTGATGTAAAATTGAGAATTAGCCAACATATCCTGCTTGGAGGACATGTCTGAGCCCGAGCACCACGCCAAGGTTTCTCAAGTAGCTCGGGAACCTAACGCTAAACCTACCTGGGCCGTAGGTTTAGCGTTAGGTTCCCGAGCTACTTGAGAAACCTTGGCGTGGTGCTCGGGCTCAGACATGTCCTCCAAGCAGGATATGTTGGCTAATTCTCAATTTTACATCAGTATGAGGGTTAGTAAGACCGCATAGTGCACCTGTCTCTGTTTTTGTTATGTTATTTTGACTGCTTATCACATCCACACAATTGCTATCCTGTGTAGGATGTCCATTGTGGTACTTGTGGTCCGCTGCAGGCATCCTCCATTGTATGCATTTTTGCTGGGGATTGCCATTAGCAACGGGCCACAAGTGCAGGATCTGCCCCCCCAGTATAGATGCACCACTGCATATAGGGTTGAGCACTTCCTGCTTTTTAATACCACACCAATTTGTAGTTTGTGACTGTATTGGGTACCTGAAACTAAACAAAGGGATAGGGAAAACGATAAGAACAAAACACATAACCAAAAAATAACATTGTGTATGGAATGACACACTGATATTAAGCATGGGGGAAAAATTGGTTGATGGATGCATGTAAAATAGCAACCCAGTAAGATAATTTAAAACAGGTAACTATCTGTATTAGGAGAGAATAAGGGTTTTGAGTAAACCCAGGTTGAAAACCAGAATGTAATAAGTAGAAAAAAATTGAAGTAATCGGAGAGGAGACATGGAGAAGGAAAAAAGAACAGGGAGTGCTGGATAGTTTTAAGACCAAGAGGACAGTGAAGGGATTTATTAGAGAGGAAAGGGGAAGGGGAGGTTAAGGAAGCATGTAGTAAACGAGAGACATTTTGTATTGCTAGACTTCATCATGAAACCTCAAGTAGTAATAGGCCGCCTAAGACAGGGCAGTAAAGAGAGTTCTTCTCTGAGAGTCACGCTGACTGTCTGACTAATTCTAAGTCCATAGGGAATTCACATCTATGTAGGATGTATGCAGCAGAAGGCTCGAGGTTATTGATCTTGAGAGAGTCTCTTAGGTGTTAGATGCCTACTCCTCTTCCCCACTTTGTGAGCCTTGGGAGTATGCTGTAAGGTGAAGGCAGCGACAGTTGGAACTTCTGGCAAGGTGGAGAGATCCTGAAATAAGTCCCAGTTGTTGATTTGCATGGGGGGAATTTGTAAGTGATCATATATGGCCTCCAGATCAGCATGTGTGGTAATATTGAAGCGGCGCCCTCCTTGGGATAAAGAGAGTCCAAAAGGAAAGTTCCATTTGTATTGGATTCTGTTAGCCCGCAGCCACTCTGTCAATGGCTTAAGTGTTTTGCGCTTCCTTAAAGTGGAGGGGGCTAGATCTTGATAGACAGACACTTGAGCGCCTTTAAATAAGATGTCTGATCCGTTCCTTGCAGCTTCTTGCACTGCTGATTTAACTTGAAAGTTGAGGAATTTACAAATTACATCCCTAGGGGGATCCTCTGGTTTAGGCTTAGGTCACAATGCTCTATGAGCTCTTTCGATTACAATCTCTAGGGCAAACTCTGTGCCAAGCAGTGAGGAGCAAAGGGAGATAACTGCAGCCGGGATGTCACCAGGCAAAACGGACTCCGGGATCCCTCTGAGGCGCAGGTTGTTCCGGCGTCCCCTGTTCTCCTGATCCTCAAGAGCATTGTGCAGTTCGTTTAGGTAGGTGCCGCACTTTTGAAGTGAGTTTGATGTGGCCCTCTGATGATCCAGGATCTGGGTCTGATGATTTTCGAGCGCTTCCACTCGATCGCCCACCTGCCTCATATCCTGGCGTAAGGAAGCAAATTCACTTAGCAGGGGCTCTAGGGCTTTGTTTAGTGTATTCTTCAGATAGTTTCTGGTGATCGGAAGAGCCCCCCTACCTTGCAGCTCCTCTGTATCGCTTTCATCCTCCGATTTGTCCTGCAGGCTGGCTTTTTGTGGCTGAGCCGGCGCCATCTTGGAGTCACGAGCAACGAACGAGGAGGAAGCTTTTCTAATAAACTTATCCATATCTCCTCCTGCAATGTGACTCTTGTTGGTGCTCGGGTGTTCTCCTGCTTTGGGGTTCCCGATTTTGACAATTTTCGGGTTTGCAGCTTCCGATTGCTAGTGCTGAGGATGGACTTTGTCACGGAGCTCAGAATCAAGCGGCCATCTCAGACCGGCACTGGCTCCGCCCCCCCATCATTACATTTCCGTACCTTACCATATTTAAAGCTCAAAATGGTTATATAGACACAAGCCTTTTAAGGAAAGAGACAGCTACTAATATCTTGTTAAATTGGCGGAGTTGTCATCCTGGGGCTCGTAAACAAGGGATCCCAAAAGGACAGTACTTGCGTCTCAGCTGCAACTGTACAACTATGTGGAATTTCCAAGCTGCTGCCGGTGATCTAAGATTGAGATTTAAAAACCAAGGATACCCTGAGAATGTTCTCAATCAAGCTTACCATTATGAGTTGTGATAGACAGGCCGTGCTCAATCCCCTGGCACGCAGAAAAGGGTCTGACCAAATCCGCATTATTGCAGACTATGATGAAGCCCATAGTCCCATTAGGCAGATTCTGTCACAATTTTGGGGTATTTTACAAGCAGACCCTGATGTGGGGCATCTTGTGGGCAATACCCCCTCAATTACATTCATGGGAGGGCAGAAATATTAAGGATCAACTTGTCCACAGTTTGCATACCCCCATTGTGAAGTCCAGCAACCCCTTTAGGAATCAGCGTGTGGGAACTTTGAGATGTGGGTGCTGCATTGCATGTGGCTCCATCAAGGAAGGTAAAACCTTCTCAAGTACCAGTACTGGCCTCATCTATAGCATCAGATCGTTTATAAACTGTCATTCTGTAGGTCTGGTGTATCTGATTACATGTGAATGTGGGTTACAGTATGTGGGTAAAACCATAAGTGAGTTCCGGAGGTTTATTCGGGAACACCTTAATGACATCCAAAAGGAAGCCGATACCCCAGTGGCAAGACATGTGGTAGAATGCCACGTCAGTGATATTAAGGCTATCCATTTTCAGGGGATTGAAATCATTCAAGAGGGGGTGATTTTGATAATCGAGTACTACAGAAGGAGGCACAGTGGACATTTCAGCTCGATACTGCCCTTTCTAAATTCACCACTGTATCCCTGTATTACCTGGGAGCGCTGTCTCCTAGCGGACCTCCCAGCTTACATGACAGCATAAGATCTCATACGGGGCACGTGATCTCTCAGTGCCATGCACGATGGATCTGGATGACTGTGAGGGCGGTCCACCTCTGACGTGTGGGGATGGGTGGAGCTATCCCATTCAAATAGCCCGGGTTTTGGCATCCGTTTCACAGCCATCATAGCGCCAGAATGCGGTCCCTGTGAGAGAGGGGCAGTGCTCTCCTAATGACTACTTACACTTAAGAATTATTAGCTTACAGCTCTGGCTCCTGATGAGACATTGTATTAGGTGTAGAAACGCGTTGAGCCGCAATTATGTGCTGAAGTGTAGCCTTTCAAAGTAAATAGGGCCTGTTGTTACATTATAGTTACATGTCATTGAGATGACTGTTGTAGCGATCCACCAGCTGCATGAATAGCAGTGTGAGGGGTGAATCGCTGTTTGTGGAGGGCATGTTATGTATAGTAACAGCATCTGAAATAGTTTCTATATTATTGTGGTTTTGGAACATTTGAGCTCACACTAGAATAAGCTGAGCTGCTTATCTCCAGTTACCAGAACCATCACACGACTGCTGACTCCATATTCTTGGTGAAAACTAAATAAAACACCATTTCCAGTTGAAAGTCAATTTACGAGTCACAACATTCAGTGTGTATTAATCAAAGGGTTTTTCATTTACCTATTCCTACATTGATTTATTATTTAATACTTTTTGTTTTGGTCCTTTTAGAATTTCTCCTTTTTTTGTGATTAATTTATTAAATATTTCCTGCAGAGATTTTTTGATTTCCTTATTCCTCAGACTGTATATGATGGGGTTGATGAATGGAGTAAACACAGTATACAGCAGAGATAGGAGTTTACTAGTATTCAGGGTTTGTCCTTCTGTTGGGAAAACGTAAACACTCAGTATAGTAACGAAGAATATGATGACTACAGTGAGGTGGGAGCTACAGGTGGAGAAGGCTTTCTGTCTACTGATTCTGGACTGAAACCGCAAGATGGTGACAATAATATTAGTATAAGATATGATAATTATTGTTATTGGGATCAGAAGTGCAGGAACGCTCAGTATATAGATCACTAACTCCATAGTATACACCCCAGAACAGGCAATTTTCATCACGGGAACTAGATCACAGTAAAAATGGTCAATGACATTTGGTCCACAAAACGTTAGCTTTGATGTAAATAAGGTTTCAATAAATGCCAAAAAGAAACTTAACACCCAACACATGACGGCCAATGTCACACAGTGTTTTTTTGTTATGATAGAAGAATAGAGGAGGGGATTACAGATCGCCACATATCTGTCATAAGACATCACTGTGAGAAGAAGACATTCAGATATTTCTGTAGTACAAAAAACATAAAATTGTGTCATACAACTAATAACGGTAATGGTCGCCCCATTATTCAGTAGGACGTGGAGCATGTTGGGAACAATATTCGAAGTTAAGAAGATATCAGTAATAGACAGCTGTGAGATGAAGAAGTACATTGGGGCATGGAGGTTCTTGCTGGTGGACACCAGGGTGATGATCAGGAGATTCCCACATATTGTCCCACAATATATCATCAGGATGAGACAGATTAGGAAAATTCTTAAATAACGGCTGCTTTGAAATCCTACAATGAAAAACTCAGTGACCGTAGTCATGTTCTTCTCCTGCATAAATAACAATAAAAGTGTTAGGAATTAGTTGTCTGATTATCGACCAGAACAAGTAAATCATTAAATGCATTTGTCATGATATTTTATAGGAGTAAACATTAAAGGGGTTGTCCCATTGTAAACACATCCCCTATACATGGGACAGGTGATAAGCACCGTATCGGCAGGGGTCCAAGCAATCTCAGAAATAGAGGCCTTGTGTTCTCCGAATGAATGGAGTGATGGTCACTCCACCAAAAGTAAAAGAGCTCGGCTGTCTATGGCAGCCCCATATATTGGGATAATGTAGAAACCATCATTATATTGAAGGAACACTGAACCCGCATTATCGTGATCACTGATGGCCACAGTAGTTGGACCCCAACCAACCAGACACATCTTGTGGATATGCTGTAAGGGTTTGTAATGGGAAAACCCTCTTAGACAATTGGTAGGCCTAAGGATACTTTCACTCTAACGTTTCAACTAGATCCGGCAGGGTTCAGCAAAACCACTTCCGTTACTGATAATATAATCATCTGCATCCGTTATAAATGGATCCAATTGTATTATCTTTAACATAACCAAGATGGATCCGGTTGTATTATGTCTTCTATAGCCAAGACGGATCCGTGATGAACTCCATTGAAAGTCAATGGTGGTCGGATCCGTTTTCTATTGTGGCAGATTTTGGAAATTCTTTTGTACCCTTCTCCTGACAGATACCTTTTAACAATGAGATCCCTCTGATGTTTTGGAAGCTCTCTGTGCACCATGGCTTTTGCTGTGGGATGCGATTAAGAAAATTTCAGGAAAGACCAACTAGAGCAGCTGAACTTTATTTGGGGTTAATCAGAGGCACGTTAAATGATGGCCTGTGTATGCTGACTCCTATTTAACAGGATTTTGCATGTGATTGCTTAATTCTGAACACAGCTGCATCCCCAGTTATAAGAGGGTGTGTACACTTATGCAACCACATTATTTTAGTTTTTTTAGTTTTCTTTCCTCTACCTAAAAGATTTCAGTTTGTTTTTCAATTGAGTTATACAGTTTATAGGTCACATTAAAGGTGGAAAAAGTTCTGAAATTATTTATCTTTGTCTCATTTTTTTACATCACAGAAACCTGACAGGGGTGTGTAGACTTTTTATATCCACTATATATATATATATATATATATACAGTACAGACCAAAAGTTTGGACACACCTTTTCATTCAAAGACTTTTCTTTATTTTCATGACTATGAAAATTGCAGATTCACCCTGAAGGCATCAAAACTATGAATTAACACATGTGGAATTATATACATAACAAACAAGTGTCAAACAACTGAAAATATGTAATATTCTAGGTTCTTCAAAGTAGCCACCTTTTGCTTTGATTACTGCTTCGCACACTCTTGGCATTCTCTTGATGAGCTTCAAGAGGTAGTCACCTGAATTGGTCTTCCAACAGTCTTGAAGGAGTTCCCAGAGATGCTTAGCATTTGTTGGCACTTTTGCCTTCACTCTGCGGTCCAGCTCACCCCAAACCATCTCGATTGGGTTCAGGTCCGGTGACTGTGGAGGCCAGGTCATCTGGCGCAGCACCCCATCACTCTCCTTCATGGTCAAATAGCCCTTACACAGCCTGGAGGTGTGTTTGGGGGTCATTGTCCTGTTGAAAAATAAATGATGGGGGGCGGAGCCTGCGTTTGAGGCGAATGGACGTGTGAAGGATGGCTCTCCTGCCTGCATAACCCTCAAAGCACCTTATCATAAGCCTACTGGATCCCACAATGATCAAAATCGGGGACCAGAAGCCCACAGAGCAACCGGGCAACAATCGCTCCCTGAATCAGGCTAGTGAAATGGAGAGATTTATTAAAAAGGCTGCCACTGCGGCAGTGAGCCGCAAATCCAAGACCCTTGCACACAGTGTTGGGGCAAGGGTCCATCTGACCACTGATACCTGGTCTGCAAAGCGCGGTCAGGGCAGGTATAGCACCTACACTGCGCATTGGGTAAACCTGCTCATGGCTGCCAAGCATGGAATGTGTGGCTCTGCAGAGGAGTTGGTGACACTGTCACGACTTGCAGGCAGGCCTGCTGCCACCTCCTCTACTCCTCCTACTCCATCCTCTTCCATAACCTCCTCGGCTGAGTCCTCTTCTGCTGCTGCGTCTTGCTCCACATCAACGGCACCCCCCCCCCAGCTCCCCAGGGGCTATTCCACATCCCGGATATGACAGTGTCACGCAGTCTTGGGGTTGACTTGCCTGAAAGCAGAGAGCCACACCGGACCAGCACTCCTGTCCGCCCTGAACGCACAGGTGGATCAGTGGCTGACTCCGCACCAATTGGAGATCGGCAAAGTGGTGTGTGACAACGGAAGCAATTTGTTGGCGGCATTGAATTTGGGCAAGTTAACACATGTGCCGTGCATGGCACATGTGTGTAATCTGATCGTACAACGCTTTGTGCATAAGTACCCAGGCTTACAGGACGTCCTCAAGCAGGCCAGGAAGGTGTGTGGCCAGTTCAGGCGTTCCTACACGGCCATGGCGCACTTTTCAGACATTCAGCGCCGAAACAACATGCCAGTGAGGCGCTTGATTTGCGACAGCCCGACACGTTGGAATTCAACACTCCTAATGTTCGACCGCCTGCTCCAACAAGAAAAAGCCATCAACGAGTATTTGTATGACCGGGGTGCTAGGACAGCCTCTGCGGAGCTGGGAATTTTTTTGCCACGTTACTGGACGCTCATGCTCAATGCCTGTAGGCTCATGCATCCTTTTGAGGAGGTGACAAACCTAGTCAGTAGCACCGAAGGCACCATCAGCGACATTATCCCATTTGTTTTCTTCCTGGAGCATGCCCTGCGAAGAGTGCTGGATCAGACCTTAGATCAGTGTGAAGAGGAAGAGTTTTGGTCACCATCATCACCACCAGAAACAGCCTTATCAGCATGGCTTGCTGGACCTGCGGCAACGCTGAAAGAGGAGTCTGAGGAAGAGGAGTCAGAGGAGGAATATGGCTTTGAGGAGGAGGAAGACCAACCACAGCAGGCATCCCAGGGTGCTCGTTGTCACCTATCTGGTACCTATGGTGTTGTACGTGGCTGGGGGAAAGAACAGACCTTCAGTGAGATTAGTGAGGATGAGGAACGGGACATTAGTAGCTCGGCATCCAACCTTGTGCAAATGGGGTCTTTCATGCTGTCGTGCCTGTTGAGTGACCCTCGTATAAAAAGGCTGAAGGAGAACAACCTGTACTGGGTGGCCACGCTACTAGACCCCCGGTATAAGCAGAAAGTGCTTGAAATGTTACCAAATGGATGCAGCATTTCCAAAATAAATTAAAAAGTATGCTTTACACAGCGTATAAGGGTAATGTCACAGCACAACGGGAATCTAACAGGGGAAGAGGTGAAAGTAATCCTCCTCCTACCACGACCACGCCGGCAAGGACAGGACGCTTTACAGACGTGTTGTTGATGGAAGACATGCGGAGCTTTTTAAGTCCTACGCATCGCCACAGCCCTTCGGGGTCTACCCTCAGAGAACGACTTGACCGACAGGTAGCAGACTACCTCGCCTTAACTGCAGATATCGACACTCTGAGGAGCGATGAACCCCTTAACTACTGGGTGTGCAGGCTTGACCTGTGGCCTGAGCTATCCCAATTTGCGATAGATAGAACTTCTGGCCTGCCCCGCTTTAAGTGTCCTGTCAGAAAGGACCTTCAGTGCAGCAGGAGGTATTGTCACTGAGAAGAGAAGTCGATTAGGTCAAAAAAGTCTAGATTACCACACCTTTATTAAGATGAATGAGGGATGGATCCCGAAGGGACTGACAGTGGGCGATACATTCGACTAAAAAAGGCCTGATGAGATGAGTTGCCTTGGGCTAAAAATGGTCCACATGCTGCAGTATTTTATGTCTGAATGCCGGATGACTTGCGTGACTTATCCGCCACCAACTAGAGTTCAAGCCGCAATGTTTTAGGGCACTTTCTGCTTGGAAAACATCAATTTTTATGGCCGCTGCTACAGCAGCGGCTGCAACAATACCTAATTTTTCAGGCATGTGTACATGCCTAATTTTTATGGCCTCTGGTGCTGCACCTTGTTGTGGTGAAGGGGCTTGCGTATCACAATGAAGCGACCACCTCTATGAGTGTGTTGGCAATAGCAATGTTGGCACACCCCAGATGATAAGGTCGTTGCTTCATTATGAACAGACCAAAAGCGATCGGCTGGATAATTTTGCATAGAAAAAACATTAATTTTCTTTGTGATCATCTAAGGTGATCATTAAAGCCTACAAGGCCAACAATGGGCCCACACTGCAGAATCATTGTTTTATGGGTCACTTAACTGTCACTGAACTACCTCAGCACGACCATAGGCTTTGAAAAACCCCATCGCCTGCAATCTCCCAAACGTGCGCACAAGCACAGTCATCACTACACCAAGATTGACGCATAGAGGAATAAAATTTATGTCATGAGTGTGTCAACTATTGACAACTCTTTGCGGTTGTCTAAAATCTATTCCATACACGTCCCCTGATAGGGGACGTAACAGGGATTAAATTGATAGGAATATTACTACTTAACACACCACTCATATCTGGTGGCATAGTACTTTGCACACGCAGTTGCCAAAATTGGAAGTAGGAGTACCAACCAAGCATCTTTTTCCATCTCCCGGTTCCTAAAATCTATTCCATACACGTCCCCTGATAGGGGACGTAACAGGGATTAAACTGATAGGAATAGTACTACTTAACACACCACTCATATCTGGTGGCACAGTACATTGCACGCGCAGTGCCCCAAATTGGAAGTAGGAGGACCAACCAAGCATCTTTTTCCATCTCCCGGTTCCTAAAATCTATTCCATAGACCGGCCCCTGATAGGGGACGTAACAGGGATTAAACTGATAGGAATAGTACTACTTAACACACCTAATAATAATAATAATAATAATAATAATAATAACAGGGGACATAACAGGGATTAAACTGATAGAAATAGTACTACTTAACACACCACTCATATCTGGTGGCACAGTACATTGCACGGCGCACGCGCAGTGCCCCAAATTGGAAGTAAGAGGATAGACCTAGCATCTTTTTCCATCTCCAGATTCCTAAAATCTATTCCATACACGTCCCCTGATAGGGGACGTAACAGGGATTAAACTGTTAGGAATAGTACTACTTAACACAACACTCATATCTGGTGGCACAGTACATTGCACAAGCAGTGCCCCAAATTGGAAGTAGGAGGACCAACCAAGCATCTTTTTCCATCTCCCGGTTCCTAAAATCTATTCCATAGACCGGCCCCTGATAGGGGACGTAACAGGGATTAAACTGATAGGAATAGTAATACTTAACACACCTAATAATAATAATAATAATAATAATAAGAGGGGACATAACAGGGATTAAACTGATAGAAATAGTACTACTTAACACACCACTCATATCTGGTGGCACAGTACATTGCACGGCGCACGCGCAGTGCCCCAAATTGGAAGTAAGAGGACCGACCAAGCATCTTTTTCCATCTCCCGATTCCTAAAATCTATTCCATACACGTCCCCTGATAGGGGACGTAACAGGGATTGAACTGATAGGAATAGTGCTACTTAACACACCACTCATATCTGGTGGCACAGTACATTGCACGCGCAGTGCCCCAAATTGGAAGTAGGAGGACCAACCAAGCATCTTTTTCCATCTCCCGGTTCCTAAAATCTATTCCATAGACCGGCCCCTGATAGGGGACGTAACAGGGATTAAACTGATAGGAATAGTACTACTTAACACACCTTATAATAATAATAATAATATTAATAATAGGGGACGTAACAGGGATTAAACTGATAGGAATAGTACTACTTAACATACCACTCATATTGGGATTGCACAGTACATTACACGGCGCACGCGCAGTGCCCCAACTTGGAAGTAAGAGGACCGACCAAGCATCTTTTTCCATCTCCCGGTTCCTAAAATCTATTCCTTACACGTCCCCTGATAGGGGACGTAACAGGGATTAAACTGATAGGAATAGTACTACTTAACACACCACTCATATCTGGTGGCACAGTACATTGCAAGCCGTACGCGCAGTGCCCCAAATTGGAAGTAAGAGGACCGACCAAGCATCTTTTTCCATCTCCCGGTTCCTAAAATCTGATAGGGGACAAAACAGAGATTAAACTGGTAAGAACAGATTTTTTTAATAAAAAAAAAAGAGGGTAGCCTCTGCGGAGCTGGGTATTTTTTGGCCGCGTTACTGAACGCTCATGCACAATGGCTGAAGGCTCATGCGTCCTTTTGCGGAGGTGACAAACCTGGTTAGTCAAACCCAAGGCAACATCATCGACCTCATCCCATATGCGTTTTTTCTGGAGCGTGCCCTGCGAAGAGTGCTGGATCAGGCCGTAGATGAGCATGAAGAGGAAGAGTTGTGGTCACCATCACCACCAGAAGCAGCCTTGTTGTCGTCGATTGCTGAACCTGCGGCAACGCAGAGAGAGGAGTCTGAAGAAGAGGAGTCAGAGGAGGAAGGTGGCTTTGAGGAGGTGGAAGACCAACCACAGCAGGCGTCCCAGGGGGCTTGTTGTCACCTTTCTTGGTGTTGTACGTGGCTGGGTGGAGGAAGAGACCTTCAATGACGTCAGTGAGGACAAGGAACGGGACATGGCTAGCTTGGTATCCAACCTTGTGCAAATGGGGAGTTTGCGGTTGTGCAAATGGACTGTTTGCGGTTGTTTGCAGTGCGTTAAACGGGGAGTTTGGTCTGTCACTGTAAAGCGGGCGTAACCCTTACACTACCTGATCGATGCAACATCATACCTGATGTTTTAAAGCACGTTATTCCAAACAATTTAGGAATGTTAGGTGATTTATGCCCTTTATGGATTAAAACCCGACTCTGTGTCAACTACGTAATTTTCCATGAGAGTTTTGCCATGGATCCCCCTCCGGAATGCCACAGTCCAGGTGTTAGTCCCCTTGAAACATCTTTTCCATCAGTATTGTGGCCAGAAAGAGTCCCTGTGGGTTTTAAAATTTGTCTATGGCGGTTCGCCCGTTCGCGAACATTTGCGGAAATTCTCGTTCGCCGTCCGCGAACGGAAAATTTTATGTTCCTGATATCTCTACCTGCAGTGTGCAGAGGGCTCAGTACAGTTATTGGACTGACTGAACCGCTTGGTTGCACAGAGGCTCGTATATCGGATGCCTTGTTTGTTTAGAGCTCGCCGCCAGGTAAGTTCTCGGTGCACATTACTAATAGTGCTGTCAATATGATAAAAAGCAATATTTTCCGTTCTGTCAATAAGAGCAGACAAAAAGATGCAGGTTTACTAACAAAGAATTAAAAGAACACATTTTCTACTTATTAAAGCTTTTCCAGTAGTTTAATAAAATGGATGGGTCAATGATAGTAACTTACACACACAGCACTGCTACACACACACCTGACAAACAGCTCTGCTACACAGCTGACAGATACACACAGGACAGCTGCATACACCCCATGACCAACATAGCTATACTATACAGATAACTATATATATATAAGCACATTTATTAAGACCAGTGTTTTAGACACCGGTCTTAATAACCCCTATAGCTGGTAGTGATTCGCCGAAGTAATAAAGAGGCGTCGGCCTCTCTATAACTTCGGTGGATCCTTCGCCAGTTCTAAATGTAAGACAGCTTGCTAGCTTCCTAACTGTCTTACATTTAGACCATTTTCCACTCCTAAAACAGGTCCGTCCACTTCCCTATCCACGTCACGCCCACTTTTTTAGACCTGACGTGAGCATTTAGAAGTCGCAAATTTCGACGCAACTAACCATTGCACTGCAATCTTTGCCTGAATTGCACCTAATATAGGCGGATTTCTGGAAATTAAATGATCACCATAGTGCCCTGAAAAAGTATTTATAACCCACAAACTTTTGTAAATGATTTTTATTCGGATTTTATGTTACATAGTTAATACAGTTGACAAAAAGACATAAGTCTGTCAAGTTTAACCAAGGGATAGGTGGGGACGTGAATCCCAGAAAGAAGCCGGACTCCGATTTCTACACATTTTCAGAAGAATTAATGTAATTTACTTTTAAGAATTTATCTAAACCTTTTTTTAAACTGTCCACTGTTCCTGCTGTGACCACGTCCTGAGGAAGTCTATTCCACAGATTCACAGTTCTTACAGTAAAGAAGCTTTGACGCTTCTGGAGACTGAACTTTTTCTTCTGCAGTCGGAGGCAGTGCCCCTTCGTTTGAGGGCATTAATGTGATACAGTTTTTCACAGTATATATTTGTATAGGTTAATCATGTCCCACCTTAGACGTCTCTTCTCAAGACTAAATACATTTCATTCTTTTAATCTTTCCTCATAACTTAGACCCTCTGTGCCCCTTGTCAGTTTAGTCGCTCTTCTCTGTACTTTCTCCAGCTGTAGTGCATCCTTTCTATGGACTGGTGCCCCCAACTGAACTGCATATTCCAGATGAGGCCGCACCAACGCTTTGTAAAGTGGTAATATTACATCCCTGCCCCACGAGTCCATGCCTCGTTTATAGGGATGAGCGAACTCGAACTGTATAGTTCGGGTTCGTACCGAATTTTGGGGTGTCCGTGACACGGACCCGAACCCGGACATTTTCGTAAAAGTCCGGGTTTGGGTTCGGTGTTCGTCGCTTTCTTCGCGCTTTTGTGACGCTTTCTTGGCGCTTTTTGAAAGGCTGCAAAGCAGCCAATCAACAAGCGTCATACTACTTGCCCCAAGAGGCCATCACAGCCATGCCTACTATTGGCATGGCTGTGATTGGCCAGAGCACCATGTGACCCAGCCTCTATTTAAGCTGGAGTCACATAGCGCCGCCCGTCACTCTGCTCTGATTAGCGTAGGGAGAGGTTGCGGCTGCGACAGTAGGGCGAGATTAGGCAGATTAACTCCTCCAAAGGACTTGATTAACTGATCGATCTGCAGCTGTGGATCATTGAGCTGCTAATCCTCAATTGCTCACTGTTTTTAGGCTGCCCAGACCGTTTGTCAGTCACATTTTTCTGGGGTGATCGGCGGCCATTTTGTGTCTTGTGGTGCGCCAGCACAAGCTGCGACCAAGTGCATTTAACCCTCAATGGTGTGGTTGTTTTTTGGCTAAAGCCTACATCAGGGTGAAGCTGTCACACCAAGTGCATTTAACCAGCAATAGTCTGTTCATTTTTTGGCCATATACAAAATCAGGGGCAAGCTGCGCCTGTCACCAAGTGCATTTAACCCTCAATGGTGTGGTTGTTTTTTGGCTAAAGCCTACATCAGGGTGAAGCTGTGACACCAAGTGCATTTAACCAGCAATAGTCTGTTCATTTTTTGGCCATATACAAAATCAGGGGCAAGCTGCGCCTGTCACCAAGTGCATTTAACCCTCAATGGTGTGGTTGTTTTTTGGCTAAAGCCTACATCAGGGTGAAGCTGTCACACCAAGTGCATTTAACCAGCAATAGTCTGTTCATTTTTTGGCCATATACAAAATCAGGGGCAAGCTGCGCCTGTCACCAAGTGCATTTAACCCTCAATGGTGTGGTTGTTTTCTGGCTAAAGCCTACATCAGGGTGAAGCTGTCACACCAAGTGCATTTAACCCTCAGTAGTGTGGTTGGTCAAGCTGTGACACCAAGTGCATTTAACCAGCAATAGTCTGTTCATTTTTTGGCCATATACTACATCAGGGGCAAGCTGCGCCCGTCACCAAGTGCATTTAACCAGCAATAGTGTGGTTATTTTTTGGCCATATCCCAGTCTAATTCTGTCACTAAATCCATACCGGTCACCCAGCGCCTAAATACTAGGCCTCAAATTTATATCCCGCTAAATCTCTCGTTACCGCTGTCCTGTTGTAGCTGGGAAAGTTATTTAGTGTCCGTCAAAGCACATTTTTTGTTCTGGGTTGAAGTACAATTCCCAATTTAGCAATTTCATAATTTAGTGGTTTCTGCTATATCAGAGCTATTTGAAATCTATCCCTAAAAGGGTATATAATATTCAAGGTGCACATTGGGTCATTCAGAATAACTTCACACACACCCGCTACTGTGTATTTTCAAGTCTAATTCTGTCACTAAACCCATACCTGTCACCCAGCGCCTAAATACTAGGCCTCAAATTTATATCCTGCTAAATCTCTCGTTACCGCTGTCCTGTTGTAGCTGGGAAAGTTATTTAGTGTCCGTCAAAGCACATTTTTTGTTCTGGGTTGAAGTACAATTCCCAATTTAGCAATTTCATAATTTAGTGGTTTCTGCTATATCAGAGCTATTTGAAATCTATCCCTAAAAGGGTATATAATATTCAAGGTGCACATTGGGTCATTCAGAATAACTTCACACACACCCGCTACTGTGTATTTTCAAGTCTAATTCTGTCACTAAACCCATACCTGTCACCCAGCGCCTAAATACTAGGCCTCAAATTTATATCCTGCTAAATCTCTCGTTACCGCTGTCCTGTTGTAGCTGGGAAAGTTATTTAGTGTCCGTCAAAGCACATTTTTTGTTCTGGGTTGAAATACAATTCCCAATTTAGCAATTTCATAATTTAGTGGTTTCTGCTATATCAGAGCTATTTGAAATCTATCCCTAAAAGGGTAGATCATATTGAAGGTGCACATAGGGTCATTCAGAATAACTTCACACACACCCGCTACTGTGTATTTCCAAGTCTAATTCTGTCACTAAACCCATACCTGTCACCCAGCGCCTAAATACTAGGCCTCAAATTTATATCCCGCTAAATCTCTCGTTACCGCTGTCCTGTTGTAGCTGGGAAAGTTATTTAGTGTCCGTCAAAGCACATTTTTTGTTCTGGGTTGAAGTACAATTCCCAATTTAGCAATTTCATAATTTAGTGGTTTCTGCTATATCAGAGCTATTTGAAATCTATCCCTAAAAGGGTATATAATATTCAAGGTGCACATTGGGTCATTCAGAATAACTTCACACACACCCGCTACTGTGTATTTTCAAGTCTAATTCTGTCACTAAACCCATACCTGTCACCCAGCGCCTAAATACTAGGCCTCAAATTTATATCCTGCTAAATCTCTCGTTACCGCTGTACTGTTGTTGCTGGGCAAGATATTTAGTGTCCGTCAAAGCACATTTTTTGTTCTGGGTTGAAATACAATTCCCAATTTAGCAATTTCATAATTTAGTGGTTTCTGCTATATCAGAGCTATTTGAAATCTATCCCTAAAAGGGTATATAATATTCAAGGTGCACATTGGGTCATTCAGAATAACTTCACACACACCCGCTACTGTGTATTTTCAAGTCTAATTCTGTCACTAAACCCATACCTGTCACCCAGCGCCTAAATACTAGGCCTCAAATTTATATCCCGCTAAATCTGTCCCTAGTGCTGTAGCTGGGCGAGTTATTTAGTGTCCGTTCAAGCACATTTCTTGTTCTGGGTTGAAATACAATTCCCAATTTAGCAATTTCATAATTTAGTGGTTTCTGCTATATCAGAGCTATTTGAAATCTATCCCTAAAAGGGTATATAATATTCAAGGTGCACATAGGGTCATTCAGAATAACTTCACACACCCGCTACTGTGCATTTCCAAATCTAATTCTGGCACTAAACCCATAGCTGTCACCCAGCGCCTAAATACTAGGCCTCAAATTTATATCCCGCTAAATCTCTCGTTACCGCTGTCCTGTTGTGGCTGGGAAAGTTATTTAGTGTCCGTCAAAGCACATTTTTTGTTCTGGGTTGAAATACAATTCCCAATTTAGCAATTTCATAATTTAGTCGTTTCTGCTATATCAGAGCTATTTGAAATCTATCCCTAAAAGGGTAGATCATATTGAAGGTGCACATAGGGTCATTCAGAATAACTTCACACACACGCTTCTGTGCATTTCCAAGTCTAATTCTGTCACTAAATCCATACCGGTCACCCAGCGCCTAAATACTAGGCCTCAAATTTATATCCCGCTGAATTTGAATACAATACATTGGGCCAAATAATATATTTGTTGTTGTGGTGAACCATAACAATGAGAAAAACATCTAGTAAGGGACGCGGACGTGGACATGGTCGTGGTGGTGTTAGTGGACCCTCTGGTGCTGGGAGAGGACGTGGCCGTTCTGCCACATCCACACGTCCTAGTGTACCAACTACCTCAGGTCCCAGTAGCCGCCAGAATTTACAGCGATATATGGTGGGGCCCAATGCCGTTCTAAGGATGGTAAGGCCTGAGCAGGTACAGGCATTAGTCAATTGGGTGGCCGACAGTGGATCCAGCACGTTCACATTATCTCCCACCCAGTCTTCTGCAGAAAGCGCACAGATGGCGCCTGAAAACCAACCCCATCAGTCTGTCACATCACCCCCATGCATACCAGGGAAACTGTCTCAGCCTCAAGTTATGCAGCAGTCTCTTATGCTGTTTGAAGACTCCGCTGGCAGGGTTTCCCAAGGGCATCCACCTAGCCCTTCCCCAGCGGTGAAAGACATAGAATGCACTGACGCACAACCACTTATGTTTCCTGATGATGAGGACATGGGAATACCACCTCAGCATGTCTCTGATGATGACGAAACACAGGTGCCAACTGCTGCGTCTTTCTGCAGTGTGCAGACTGAACAGGAGGTCAGGGATCAAGACTGGGTGGAAGACGATGCAGGGGACGATGAGGTCCTAGACCCCACATGGAATGAAGGTCGTGCCACTGACTTTCACAGTTCGGAGGAAGAGGCAGTGGTGAGACCGAGCCAACAGCGTAGCAAAAGAGGGAGCAGTGGGCAAAAGCAGAACACCCGCCGCCAAGAGACTCCGCCTGCTACTGACCGCCGCCATCTGGGACCGAGCACCCCAAAGGCAGCTTCAAGGAGTTCCCTGGCATGGCACTTCTTCAAACAATGTGCTGACGACAAGACCCGAGTGGTTTGCACGCTGTGCCATCAGAGCCTGAAGCGAGGCATTAACGTTCTGAACCTGAGCACAACCTGCATGACCAGGCACCTGCATGCAAAGCATGAACTGCAGTGGAGTAAACACCTTAAAACCAAGGAAGTCACTCAGGCTCCCCCTGCTACCTCTTCTGCTGCTGCCGCCTCGGCCTATTCTGCTGCTGCCGCCTCGGCCTCTTCCTCCGCCTCTGGAGGAACATTGGCACCTGCCGCCCAGCAAACAGGGGATGTACCACCAACACCACCACCACCACCTCCGTCACCAAGCGTCTCAACCATGTCACACGCCAGCGTTCAGCTCTCCATCTCACAAACATTTGATAGAAAGCGTAAATTTCCACCTAGCCACCCTCGATCCCTGGCCCTGAATGCCAGCATTTCTAAACTACTGGCCTATGAAATGCTGTCATTTAGGCTGGTGGACACAGACAGCTTCAAACAGCTCATGTCGCTTGCTGTCCCACAGTATGTTGTTCCCAGCCGGCACTACTTCTCCAAGAGAGCCGTGCCTTCCCTGCACAACCAAGTATCCGATAAAATCAAGTGTGCACTGCGCAACGCCATCTGTGGCAAGGTCCACCTAACCACAGATACGTGGACCAGTAAGCACGGCCAGGGACGCTATATCTCCCTAACTGCACACTGGGTAAATGTAGTGGCAGCTGGGCCCCAGGCGGAGAGCTGTTTGGCGCACGTCCTTCCGCCGCCAAGGATCGCAGGGCAACATTCTTTGCCTCCTGTTGCCACCTCCTCCTTCTCGGCTTCCTCCTCCTCTTCTTCCACCTGCTCATCCAGTCAGCCACACACCTTCACCACCAACTTCAGCACAGCCCGGGGTAAACGTCAGCAGGCCATTCTGAAACTCATATGTTTGGGGGACAGGCCCCACACCGCACAGGAGTTGTGGCGGGGTATTGAACAACAGACCGACGAGTGGTTGCTGCCGGTGAGCCTCAAGCCCGGCCTGGTGGTGTGTGATAATGGGCGAAATCTCGTTGCAGCTCTGGGACTAGCCAATTTGACGCACATCCCTTGCTTGGCGCATGTGCTGAATTTGGTGGTGCAGAAGTTCATTCACAACTACCCCGACATGTCAGAGCTGCTGCATAAAGTGCGGGCCGTCTGTTCGCGCTTCCGGCGTTCACATCCTGCTGCTGCTCGCCTGTCTGCGCTACAGCGTAACTTCGGCCTTCCCGCTCACCGCCTCATATGCGACGTGCCCACCAGGTGGAACTCCACCTTGCACATGCTGGACAGACTGTGCGAGCAGCAGCAGGCCATAGTGGAGTTTCAGCTGCAGCACGCACGGGTCAGTCGCACTACAGAACAGCACCACTTCACCACCAATGACTGGGCCTCCATGCGAGACCTGTGTGCCCTGTTGCGCTGTTTCGAGTACTCCACCAACATGGCCAGTGGCGATGACACCGTTATCAGCGTTACAATACCACTTCTATGTCTCCTTGAGAAAACACTTAGGGCGATGATGGAAGAGGAGGTGGCCCAGGAGGAGGAGGAGGAGGAGGAAGAGGGGTCATTTTTAGCACTTTCAGGCCAGTCTCTTCGAAGTGACTCAGAGGGAGGTTTTTGGCAACAGCAGAGGCCAGGTACAAATGTGGCCAGCCAGGGCCCACTACTGGAGGACGAGGAGGACGAGGATGAGGAGGAGGTGGAGGAGGATGAGGATGAAGCATGGTCACAGCGGGGTGGCACCCAACGCAGCTCGGGTCCATCACTGGTGCGTGGCTGGGGGGAAAGGCAGGACGATGACGATACGCCTCCCACAGAGGACAGCTTGTCCTTACCCCTGGGCAGCCTGGCACACATGAGCGACTACATGCTGCAGTGCCTGCGCAACGACAGCAGAGTTGCCCACATTTTAACCTGTGCGGACTACTGGGTTGCCACCCTGCTGGATCCACGCTACAAAGACAATGTGCCCACCTTACTTCCTGCACTGGAGCGTGATAGGAAGATGCGCGAGTACAAGCGCACGTTGGTAGACGCGCTACTGAGAGCATTCCCAAATGTCACAGGGGAACAAGTGGAAGCCCAAGGCCAAGGCAGAGGAGGAGCAAGAGGTCGCCAAGGCAGCTGTGTCACGGCCAGCTCCTCTGAGGGCAGGGTTAGCATGGCAGAGATGTGGAAAACTTTTGTCAACACGCCACAGCTAACTGCACCACCACCTGATACGCAACGTGTTAGCAGGAGGCAACATTTCACTAACATGGTGGAACAGTACGTGTGCACACCCCTCCACGTACTGACTGATGGTTCGGCCCCATTCAACTTCTGGGTCTCTAAATTGTCCACGTGGCCAGAGCTAGCCTTTTATGCCTTGGAGGTGCTGGCCTGCCCGGCAGCCAGCGTTTTGTCTGAACGTGTATTCAGCACGGCAGGGGGCGTCATTACAGACAAACGCAGCCGCCTGTCTACAGCCAATGTGGACAAGCTGACGTTCATAAAAATGAACCAGGCATGGATCCCACAGGACCTGTCCGTCCCTTGTCCAGATTAGACATTAACTACCTCCCCATAACCATATATTATTGGACTCCAGGGCACTTCCTCATTCAATCCTATTTTTATTTTCATTTTACCATTATATTGCGAGGCTACCCAAAGTTGAATGAACCTCTCCTCTGCCTGTGTGCTAGGCCTAAATATATGCCAATGGACTGTTGCAGTGGTGGCTGACATGAAGCCTGATTCTCTGCTATGACATGCAGACTAATTCTCTGCTGACATGAAGCCAGATTGTCTGTTACGGGACCTCTCTCCTCTGCCTGGGTGCTGGGCCTAAATTTATGACAATGGACTGTTGCAGTGGTGGCTGACGTGAAGCCTGATTCTCTGCTATGACATGCAGACTGATTCTCTGCTGACATGAAGCCAGATTGTCTGTTACGGGACCTCTCTGCTCTGCCTGTGTGCTAGGCCTAAATATATGCCAATGGACTGTTGCAGTGGTGGGTGACGTGAAGCCTCATTCTCTGCTATGACATGCAGACTGATTCTCTGCTGACATGAAGCCAGATCGTCTGTTACGGGACCTCTCTGCTCTGCCTGTGTGCTAGGCCTAAATATATGCCAATGGACTGTTGCAGTGGTGGGTGACGTGAAGCCTCATTCTCTGCTATGACATGCAGACTGATTCTCTGCTGTCATGAAGCCAGATTGTCTGTTACGGGACCTCTCTGCTCTGCCTGTGTGCTAGGCCTAAATATATGCCAATGGACTGTTGCAGTGGTGGGTGACGTGAAGCCTCATTCTCTGCTATGACATGCAGACTGATTCTCTGCTGACATGAAGCCAGATTGTCTGTTACGGGACCTCTCTCCTCTGCCTGTGTGCTAGGCCTAAATATATGCCAATGGACTGTTGCAGTGGTGGCTGACGTGAAGCCTCATTCTCTGCTATGACATGCAGACTGATTCTCTGCTGACATGAAGCCAGATCCTCTGTTACGGGACCTCTCTCCTCTGCCTGGGTGCTGGGCCTAAATATCTGACAATGGACTGTTGCATTGGTGGCTGACGTGAAGCCTGATTCTCTGCTTTGACATGCAGACTGATTCTCTGCTGACATGAAGCCAGATTGTCTGTTACGGGACCTCTCTCCTCTGCCTGTGTGCTAGGCCTAAATATATGCCAATGGATTGTTGCAGTGGTGGCTGACGTGAAGCCTGATTCTCTGCTATGACATGCAGACTGATTCTCTGGTGACATGAAGCCAGATCCTCTGTTACGGGACCTCTCTCCTCTGCCTGGGTGCTGGGCCTAAATTTATGAAAAATGGACTGTTGCAGTGGTGGCTGACGTGAAGCCTGATTCTCTGCTATGACATGCAGACTGATTCTCTGGTGACATGAAGCCAGATCCTCTGTTACGGGACCTCTCTCCTCTGCCTGGGTGCTGGGCCTAAATTTATGAAAATGGACTGTTGCAGTGGTGGGTGACGTGAAGCCTCATTCTCTGCTATGACATGCAGACTGATTCTCTGCTGACATGAAGCCAGATTGTCTGTTACGGGACCTCTCTCCTCTGCCTGGGTGCTGGGCCTAAATTTATGAAAATGGACTGTTGCAGTGGTGGGTGACGTGAAGCCTCATTCTCTGCTATGACATGCAGACTGATTCTCTGCTGACATGAAGCCAGATTGTCTGTTACGGGACCTCTCTCCTCTGCCTGGGTGCTGGGCCTAAATTTATGAAAATGGACTGTTGCAGTGGTGGGTGACGTGAAGCCTCATTCTCTGCTATGACATGCAGACTGATTCTCTGCTGACATGAAGCCAGATTGTCTGTTACGGGACCTCTCTCCTCTGCCTGGGTGCTGGGCCTGAATTTATGACAATGGACTGTTGCAGTGGTGGCTGACGTGAAGCCTGATTCTCTGCTATGATATGAAGACTGATTCTCTGCTGACATGAAGCCAGATTGTCTGTTACGGGACCTCTCTCCTCTGCCTGGGTGCCGGGGCCTAAATATCTGAGAATGGACTGTTCCAGTGGTGGGTAACGGGAAGCCAGATTCTCTGCTATGATATGAAGACTGATTCTCTGCTGACATGAAGCCAGATTGTCTGTTACGGGACCTCTCTCCTCTGCCTGGGTGCTGGGCCTAAATTTATGAAAATGGACTATTACAGTGGTGGGTGACGTGAAGCCTGATTCTCTGCTATGACATGAAGACTGATTCTCTGCTGACATGAAGCCAGATTGTCTGTTACGGGACCTCTCTCCTCTGCCTGGGTGCCGGGGCCTAAATATCTGAGAATGGACTGTTCCAGTGGTGGGTGACGGGAAGCCAGATTCTCTGCTATGGAACCTCTCTCCAATTGATTTTGGTTAATTTTTATTTATTTAATTTTTATTTTAATTAATTTCCCTATCCACATTTGTTTGCAGGGGATTTACCTACATGTTGCTGCCTTTTGCAGCCCTCTAGCCCTTTCCTGGGCTGTTTTACAGCCGTTTTAGTGCCGAAAAGTTCGGGTCCCCATTGACTTCAATGGGGTTCGGGTTCGGGACGAAGTTCGGATCGGGTTCGGATCCCGAACCCGAACATTTCCGGGATGTTCGGCCGAACTTCTCGAACCCGAACATCCAGGTGTTCGCTCAACTCTACTCGTTTAATGCATGACAATATCCTTGTGGCCTTAGAAGCAGCTGATTGATATTGTATGCTGTTATTTAATCTACCATCTACAAGGACATTCAAATCCTTCTCTATAAGTGACTCTCCCAGTGCTACATCACCTAGGACATATGAAGCACAGAGATTATTACTACCAAGATGCAGAACTTTACATTTGTCCACATTGAACCTCATTTGCCAAGTTGATGCCCAATCACTCAGAGTGTTCAAGTCAGCTTGTAGTTTATGGACATCATCCATAGACTGCACAGTACTACACATCTTAGTGTTATCTGCAAAAATAGATATGGTGCTATTAATCCCATCCTCGATATCATTAATAAATAAATTAAATATTGGAGGAGCCAGCACTGAACCTTGAGTACACGACTTATAACCCGGGACCATTCTGAATAGGAATCATTGACCACAACTCTCTGGACACGGTCCTTCAGCCAGTTTTCAATCCAATTACAAAATAAACTTTCCAAACTTATAGGTCTATAATTACCTGTGGAGGACCTTGATCCTTTTTTGAATATGAGCACCACAATTGTCTTTACCAGTACCCAGAGAATCTTTAAAAATTATAAACAGGGGCATACCATTGACTGTACTGAGCGCTTTAAAAACTATTGGGTGTTATCCATCTGGATCCAGAGCCTTGTTCACACTTACCTTATTTAACATAGCTTGGACCATATCTACTGTTAGCCAGTTGAGTATATTACTGGATGTACTAACCGCCCCAGCACTAGTGTGGAGTGCGAATATCCGAAAATCAATTATTTTCACGAATATTGGCATTTCGAGAATTTGCGAATATTTAGAATATAGTGCTATATATTAGTAATGACAAATATATATATATTTTTTAACACAGTACATTTCAGGAGATCATCCCTCCCTTCTTTTAGCTTGTGGGCCAATGAGAAGGCTTTGTCACAGCTTAGCAACATCTATAGCAACCAATAGAAAAGTTGCCTACCCCACGCCGATATTTTGCACACATTTGGCAAATAATACATTGCCGATTTTCGCAATCAAGAATATAATATAGAATTTTCAAATTCACAAATACATGAAGAATATTCTACAAAATATAAGTGAAATATTGTAAATTCGAATATTACCCCTGCCGCTCATCACAACCCAGTATCACAGATATCAACTCCTTTCTCTTCTTTTGTATATACCGAGCTAAAAAAAGAAAAAACTTTAGTTACTCTGCCTTTTCCTTATCTTGAGTGACCAACCCCCCTTTAACATTATTTAGGGGACCTACATTCTCAGACCTTGTTTCTTTAGCATTTCTATATTTAAATAGTTTTTGCGGATTTGTTTAGCTCTTTTTTGCCACCTAGGTGGCCTTTTAGTAAAACTTCAAAGCTGACTTCTCAGATTTTTTTTTTTTTTATTGCCCTTTTTACAGTAACTATAAGCCATGGGAGTTTAATTTTAATGGTTTACACTTGTTACCTACAGGAATAAATTTTGCTCTGCAATTACCCAATATGGACATATATATGATAGACCATATGTGATGAACCTATGGCACGGGTGCCAGAGGCGGCACTCAGAGCCCTCTCTGTGGGTGCCCACACCCTGGAAAAAGTCTATGGTGTACCAATATGCCTTAAACTTTTCCTGCCATTCATCAGCGCAGGGCATGCTATGAACAGCACAAGCAGCGCACTTAATGTAGACAGGCTATTATAGCTAAATGATAAAGTACATGGAAGATACACTATACTGGGCTGTAGTGTTCAGGGTAAAGTGCCGTGTATGCTCTTTGCGATAAATAAGTGGGTTTTGGGTTGCAGTTTGGGCACTCGGTCTCTAAAAGGTTTGCCATCACAGCAATAGACTAACACAAGGTAAGTATGTGTGAAGGGTAGTGTTAAGAAAATTGAAGTCAAACAAATTGACTTTGATCTGAATTTCAGGAAATATTTGATTCACCACAAAGCCAAATTTCCTTGTGCTTCGTGGTAACAAATCTATTTTTTCTGAAAGAGTGGTAAAGAAAAAAATAAATAAATACAACATACTCACCTTATCCATTTTCTCACAGATCTATCTTATTTGAAGGAATTGAGCGAAATCTCATGCACAGTGATGTGTGAGATCAGTGATGTCGTCACTGTGCCTGCCCAGCGTGATGACATCATTGGTATATTCAAACAAAATGGTCGGGACGGCCTCTCTGTGAGCAAATAGACAAGGTGAGTCTTTTTAACTTCTTTTTTTTAACCCTGTTTAACCCCTGAAAGGCGTTAGTTATAATATCAGATGCCACCATCAACATAGAACACGGCATCTTAGTGGTTCAAAGTTGGGGGGGGTGGCTCCATCACCGTTCCCCGTCATTGTGCCCGCTACATACAATGGAATGTGATTAGTGGTGAAGTAATTCATAACAAATAGAATTTCGACAAAGCAGCCGAATTGAATGATACATGGTTCTTTTTGCCATTTACACTCTGCTTTTTTATATTAAGCCTCTAGTGTTGATCGCAAATATTCTAATCGCAAATTTTTATCGTGAATATTGGCACTTTGATATTTCGCAAAAATCTAGAATATAGTGCTATATCTTCGTAATCGCAAATATTCTAGATTTTTTTTCATCAGTACCCATGATCCCTCACTGCTTCTTGCTTGTGGGCCAATGAGAAGACAGCAATATCTTTGACTTTAGGAGTAGTGTTGATCGCAAATGTAAGTATCACAATTTTTTTTATTGCAAATTTTCCGATTGCCAATTTTCGCAATCAAGAAAATAATGACTGGAGATCACGAATTCTCGAATATATGACGAATATTCGCACAAATATTCGAGAAATATTGCAAATTCAAATATTGCCCCTGCCGCTCATCACTGTAAGCTGCTTGATGATCCCTTCTTCACCACCACTTGCAAGTAATGAGATGACACATAACAGTACATCACACAGAGTGCACCAGGACTTGGATCGGTTCTGACTTCGGCAGTAGACGTCTCCCCTCCTCTTTGTCTCTGTTAGGACAGCGTCCATTTCTGCTCCAGCACATCCCCATAAAATGAGTGGGAATGGGCGGGTTTGTACAGCCATACCAGCGCCGGATACCTGGCTGTACACTGCACGTGAAGCCAGCACCGCTCGCTCCAATATGCATTTAGGGAATCACGCTCTGTCTGTCTGGCATAGAGAAGGATACACATAGTTTTCCCATATCAGGACATTTTGACCATTGGCAGTATCTGCATGTCTACAGGACAGACTACACGCTGTAGTGGTGCACAGTCCCTGACACATAGCACAGCTACATTGTGTTTAGCCATACAGTAGTGACTGATGTCTGCACACTACTACATCAGAACACTGCTAGGACTTTTCTGGGGACCTGGTGCTGCTCATACTGCAGGGGACACAACTGTACCGCTATCTGCTGCCCATCATTTATATTGAGAAGGAGCAGTCCACTAATATTACAATTACAGGATGTTTACCTTTTTTAATTAAGTAAATAAATAAAGTTTCTTGTTTTGTTTTACCGTCCTTTAGCGCTCATGCAACGACCGTAGGTATTTTGTGGTTTGCAAAACACCGATCTGCAAAAAAAGAAACAGGCGACGTCCGTGTTACATCCATTTTTTTTGCAGACATATTGTAACAAAGCCTGTCCTTGTCCGCAAAACGGGCAAAAATAGAACATGCTATATATTTTTGCCAAACAGACATGCTGACACACGGATACAGAATGCACACGGAGTCAAAATCCAGAATGGACACAGACAAAAAATAGGTTTGTGTGCATGAGCCATTAGGCAGTGAACCTAATCTCACTTTTCTGATGTATACAAGAGAGAGAAAAAAACACACAGCGCCTCATGTGTGGTAACGTCTTAAGAATATTAAAATTATATGGTGCGTAATTCGCTTACCGAAGGTTGTTGTGAGGAGTCACAACAACTATATATGGCTTAGCTGGTATCTATCCCCACCAGCATCAGGGAATGTCGTGCTGCTGCCTTGGTCTCTTCCTGTCTCGATTCCAAGGTTCCAGGAAAGAAGTTAGTAGTGAAGATCAAACGATGTATGAGACCAATTGTTCGGCGCTGCTGACATATAGATGGATCCACCTATGTTGATGTTAGATGTGATCTGTACAAATTGTTATTTCTCGTGGAGCCTCATCTTTCTTCGGGCTGCATAGAACTGAATATCTTTCTGAAGCTCTCAGGAACATATTTGGTTTGATAAATGACCTCCAATACGTCTTTCTTGCTGTTAAATGTATTTGCACGTGTAATCAGTTATTACTACTGTACACATTACAGCATTGAACAACAAGCACAATAATAATAATTAGAGATGAGCGAAGTTTTCAAAAATTTGATTCGGCTGCTTTACCAAACTCCAACAAGAAATTTGATTAGTTACGAATAACTTTGTCATGAATCACATTGCATTGTATGTAGTAGGCGCAATGATGAGAACGGCCATGGCGCCGCCCCGGTCATTGAACCCTCTTAGATGCTGCATTTTTCCCCCCGCCATTTCAGGAAAAATGTATTAATTTCCAGGAAACAAGAGGAAATTCACCTTCATGATGAAATTTTTTTTCCTGAAATTCAAATCAAAGTCCACTTCATTAACCCGATTCATTCAACACTAATAATAGTAGTAATAATAATAATAATAATAATAATAATAAAAAATCAATGTCTGACAGCAATAAACCTACCATGTCACACATCTATTCCTGCAATGACTGAGAGTCTCCACACTGAATATGAACTAACATCAGATTTTAGGGATTTTCCTGACAGACGACTTCTTTATTGATGAGATGTTCCATTCATTGTTTCCACGTAAATATTCTTCTAATATAAAAAGAATTGAAATTTTACAATGTAACACAGCAGCTTTCTGGTGTAGAGAACCTCTGAGGTTCACAGGAGCAATGTCAATGCCTGTATATATAGTGTATCCACATAGTGAAGAGAATGGGCTGTGGAAACCAATTACCATTACCTCATGTGTCTCCTGGGGCCGAGATCTCTGAGGAGGAAAACATCATATGTGCTGCCAAGAGATCACAACGTTTCCAAAGTAAAAAAGTAAAACTTTATCTAAAGCAAAGAACCAAGAAATAAAAAGTTTACTGACACTTTAAGAGAACTTTTCAGAATAAGCTGCCATGTGTGTACACAATATCTGGCCATTATATGACTTGTATCTCCATTTTATGGTTCAATCATATTTATTGAAGCAAAAATGAAAAGGAGTTACAAAGTCACACAAGTGAGGAAAAGGGCAACATGGCCTGAGCCCAATTATAAAGGAAACATGACTATCATAAGTATGCCAATAAGTGTGACAAATCTGAACAAATAAGACCACGACAAGGGCTGGGAAACAGGGGGTAAGGAGATACAGGGGGGGGGGGGGCGAGGGTATGTGAAGAAAAGAAACCTGAACTTCACCAGATACAACAACCAGTTTCTAGCCAAGTGTGAAATCGAGGAGAGCTTCTGAATTGCAGCCAAGGGTCCCATGTTTGCGAGTATGAGCGCGTCTGATTGTGGGCCTCAGCTCTCAGCTCTTCCATCCGGACCAGAGTGTCCAATGCGTGGACCCAAGTAGATCTCCTCAGGCTATCTGCTGATTTCCACTTACGCGATATGATCTGTCTTACAGCCTGCACAAACAGCCTAAGGGCACCTTTCTTTACAAGTTGAATTCTACCCGAGTTGATAGAAAGTAGAGCTATCTGAGGAGACGGTGATATAGAGGTCCGGTACAAAGCGTTATGCAGAGCAAAAACATCCTGCCACAGAGGGGCAACCCCAGGACAGTCCCACCAGATGTGGAGCATGGAGCCCACTGCATCGTGGCATCGCCAACATGTATTGGGAACAGAAGGGTAAAACTGATGTAGCTTGACCGGAGTCCTATACCACCGTGTAAGGATTTTATAGTTTAACTCTTGTAGGCGGCAAGAAACCGTCGACTTATGAGTGAACAGAAGGGAGCGATTCCATTGTTCAGCAGAAATGGTAACCGCTAATTCACCCTCCCAACCAGACACAAACCCCACATCCTTCAACTGTTCCGCTAATGTGCCATCCCCAACCTCCCCGGCACCGATCAGACCATAGATCAAAGATATGCCATGACAAGGTCCTGATGCTGCTGTGCAGAGTTTTTCAAAGTTAGTCAGAGGGGTGGATAGTTGCGAACCAGGAGCCAAGGAGCTTACGAAATTGCGGAGTTGAAGGTATCTGAACCAACGACCCGGGGAGTCAGAAGAGATATGCGATAGGTCACTGAAGGGTAGAAGGGTTGAGTCCCTGAATATGTCCTTAATTAAGATCTGTGAAGGGGAGGAAATCTGAAAAGCCGGCAAGGACCCAATGTAAGAAGGTAGGCCAGGATGTATGGCAATAACCGTGAGAGGGCCTGGTATTGTGGCTAGTGCGGTTTTAGAAGCAAATTTACCCCAGGAATTCACCAATGTCTGGAGCAATGGTGATTGCAGGGTCTGCGTGACAGTACCATTCGCGCCGCTAGGAAGCCAAATTATCCCAGGTAGAAGGTGAGGAGCAAGGGTATGCTCAATGTCAACCCACAACTTTGAAGCCCGGTTGTGGATTAGGTCTAGTATGCAATTTGCTATGGACGCCCTGTAATAGGACTGAAAATTGGGAAGGCCTGCCCCCCCCAGTTGTTTTGTCCTAGAGAGAATTTTATAACTAATCCTAGCTCTGGGGCCGTTCCAAATAAAACAAGACGCTATGGATCGAAGTTGAGCGAAAAATCTATTAGGAATATTGCACGGGACCGTTTGAAACAGATAAAGTATTTTGGGTAAAGTGTCCATCTTTAGGGCGTTTATCTTACCGAACCAGGATATGTGGAGAGGTGACCACTTCTGGAGGTCCGACTCAATAGACCTAAGAAGTGGTGTATAATTAAGTTTAAAAAGGTGACTAGGGTTGGAAGGAAGAGCAATACCTAAATGTCGGATTGAATCTTTTGCAATCCTAAATGAGAACGAGTCTCGAATGTGGACCACTTCCCGCTGCTTGAGTGATATGTTCAGGATTTCAGATTTTTGGATATTTACTTTAAAGTTGCTTAACTTCCCAAATATCTCGAATTCCCGAAGGACCGAAGGAAGTCCAATCCTCGGGGAGGAGAGATAAAGGAGCAGATCGTCCGCAAAAAGGAAAAGTTTATGTTCTACTGAGCCAACAGTTACTCCTTTTATAGACGGATTATTCCTTAGAGCGTTAGCAAGGGACTCCATGGTTAGGATATAAAGGAAAGGGGAGAGAGGACACCCCTGGCGCGTTCCGTTTTTTATGGCAAAAGGTTGCGACAAGAGGCCATTGACACGGACCTGAGCTGAGGGAGAAGAATATAAGGCCATGATGCGGTTGAGCATTTTGGGGCCTAGACCTATGTGTTCTAAAGTCAAATCCAGGAATCTCCAGTCGACCCTATCAAAGGCCTTCTCTGCGTCCACTGAAAGTAGACACAGAGGAGAACCAACAGACCTGGCTCTGGCTATGATGGCAATAGATTTCAGAGTGCTATCTCTTGCCTCTCTGCCGGGGACAAAGCCCACCTGTTCTTGGTGGATACATTTCGGAATGTGGGGGTTTAATCGCAAGGCTATCAACTTAGCGTAAATTTTTAAGTCCACATTTAAGAGGCAAATTGGTCTGTAGTTAGTATAATGGGAAAGATCTTTGTCGGGTTTAGGTATTACCGCTATGTGCGCCTGTAGGGATTGAGGCGGGAACGGAACATCCGATGTGATGGAATTAAAAGCCTGGAGTAGGACAGGGGATAATTCTTCAATGAGAAGCTTGTAGAACCTGGCTGTCAGACCATCTGGGCCCGGGCTTTTCCCATTCATGAGATTGTTCACAACACATATGAGTTCCGACTTAGAGAAGTCTTCCTCTAAATCCGATAGTGCCTCGGTAGGGAGACGCGTAGGGCCAAATTGATGAATATAGTCACGGGTATCTGACACCAACTGATCAGAGGCAGGGTCCCTCCCTGTGTTAAGGTGGTAGAGGGCTCCATAGTAGGCTTGAAATTCAGATGAGATATCAGAGGGAGAATGTACAAGGCCTTTACTGGAGGAATTGATCGAGGGCACATGGGTCTGTGGGAGACGAGGGTGGAGTGCCCTAGCTAGCCATTTCCCACTCTTATCTCCATACTCAAAAAAACCATATTTAATTTTATCCCGGAGACACAGGGTTTTCTGGTCTAGAATTTGAAGTATCTGATGGCGGAGAAGAGAGATATCAGCTTTCAATTGGTCTGATGGGGTGAGCTTGTTCAGTGCTTCTTTATCGTCAAGAGTCAAGAGGTGGGTGGAGAGCCTTGCAGAGCGTTCCTTCTTAAGCCTAGTGCCATGGGATATGAAAAGTCCCCTTAGGACGCATTTTAGGGCTTCCCATTTAATCGGGGGTGGGGACGTGTCGGATTGATGGTTATTGATAAATTCCGCGATGGTGGTGCGAACGTCCGTCATGCACACCAGGTCATTTAGGAGATTGTCATTTAGCCTCCACGTGAAGGGGCGTGGGAGTGGTGGAAGGGTTCGGAGGCGGCCATAAACAGGAGAGTGGTCGGACCAAAGAAACCCGTCCATCGAGCAATGGGGATCAAGATCTAACAGATTGTGGGAAACAAAGAGATGATCTAATCTAGCGTAGCTGTTGTGGGCCAGGGAATGAAAGCTAAAGTCCTTGACTCCTGGATGCAATACCCTCCAAAGATCAACTAGGCGAAGGGAGGAGAGGTCTTTTTTGAATCGGTGTTGGGATGCCGGGGAGATAGAGGACTTACCAGTCGAAGAGTCTACAGTGGGATCCATTACCATGTTAAAGTCGCCACCCAGTATGATGGAAGAGCCGTCCGCAAAGCGGGCCAGATTCCTCAGGATCTTGGAAGCGAAAGGTATCTGCCCCTGGTTGGGAAAATAGACATTAGCGATTGTGAAAATGTTTTGGCCCTCTGATAGCTTAAGAAAGATATAGCGCCCCCTAGTGTCGGTCTCTGAAGATAGGACAGTGGGGTGAAAGGCTTTGTGAAAGGCTATAGACACACCACAAGCTTTCTTGTCCGGATGGGGGCTGTGGAACCAAGTGGTGTAGTACCCACGATCACACTTAGGAACTGAGGATGCTTTGAAATGGGTTTCCTGAAACATGGCCAGCATGACACGTTTCTTGTGAAGGTGATATAGAATCTGACTACGCTTTTCAGGTTTGTTAAAGCCTCTGACATTGTAAGTACAAAAAGACAGTGAGGCCATCCCGTGTGAGAGGTGAAACCTTTATGTGTATAAGGGATAGGGTGGAAGCAAGAAGGGTAAGAACAAGAGGGAATAGGTGAGACACGAGACAAGACAAACAAACAGTTAGCAAACAAACACAAGTAAACTCCTAAAGGAGAGAGCCAGAAGAGCCGGCTCGATAGTAGACTAAAGTGTGACAACAATCACTATCGACACTGAGTGCCGTTATCCCTATGGGGGGAGTGGAGAAGTCGAGGACGAAAGCAGCAACCTTACTGACCCCCAACACAGAGACAGACTAAGAACAATTAAACACACATAGCGTGTAACACATGAACAAATAAGAGAACAATTGCTGAACGCATAGAAGAGGAGAAGATCCTGAGTCAACTAAACGGGCTTAGGCAGTCGGTCTCGGATAGCGTCTGGAGGGTCTCTGGGGTTTCGGCGCCGTTATCTGCCATTCTTCACGGTTCCCTGGGGGAGGAACTAGCAGGGGTTTGGGCCAGTCCGGAAGATCCACATTGGGCAGGTCAAACGTGGCCAGGAACTTGGAGAGATCGTCCATTGATCTGAAGATAGCCGACTTCCCATCTTTCCTTGCGATGAGTTGGAAAGGAAAGCCCCATCTATACATAATGGCGTTGTCCCTTAGCATGGACAGGAGGGGTTTCAGAGCCTTCCTAAGTTGTAGAGTGCGCCTGGCGAGGTCTGGGAGGATCTGGATAGGGTTAGAATCCATTTCAGCGCCAACTGCTTCACGAGCTGCTTTAAGGATAGATTATTTTTCCCTATAAAAATGGATACGGCATATGACGTCCCTAGGACGGTTCGGATCCAACGACTTTGGGCCAAGCGCCCGATGAATGCGATCAATTTCAATTATGTTGGAAGGATCCGTATGCAGGAGCACTGAAAAATGGGTCTGAGCCCAAGCGGCCAGGTCGACGACGGTTTCAGGTAGCCCTCTGATGCGGAGGTTATTCCGCCTGTTCCGATTTTCTATATCATCAATATGGGCTAAAATGTCCTGCAACTGAGCAGCGTGTGCATTTATGATCTGGGAATGGCAGTCCAGGGAGGTGAGGATTTGTTCCTGCTTGTTTTCAATGTCCTCTACTCTCTGCCCTACATGTTTAATATCTTGATGCAAGACTGCCATGTCCTGCTTATGAGAGGCCTCCATTCTGCTTAACAGGGCCCCCACTTCAGCAGCTGTAGGGAGAGATTTAAGGTGCTGCTTCCAGTCCCAGTCATCTAACTGGACTGACCGAGGGAGAGATCTGCCAGAACAGGCCGACAGAGCTGGGGAGCCACGCAGCTGCGGGTCTGGGGACTCAGCAGGGCTTCTGGATAGGGGGGAGGATGCCGCCATAGATATTGGACTCACCGCTGCTGCATAAGAGACAGGGAGTCCTCCGGTGAGGCTGTCCCCCTGGACATGTGCGCTTGAGACTGCCAGCGATGCGTCGGACTCTTGAGCTGTCTCCGCCATCTTGGACACTGTGGTTCCCGCGCCTGAGGGTACCGCCATAGCTTCTGGGCTCACCGCTGCTGCGTAGGTAATAGGGAGTCCTCCGATGAGTGTGTCCCCCTGGACATGTACGCTGGAGATTGCCGATTTCCCTCTGGTCATCGGCGGTGAGGCGCTGGGATCTTGCCTTGCCTCTGCCATCGTGGATGTTGCGGTTCCCGCGCTAGAGGCTCCCGGCTGGCTGGAGGGACCGAAGAAGCGCGATATATCGCCCGGTTCACGTGCCACAGGTGCTGGGGTGGAAGAGGGACCTCTCCTGCGGACCATGATGAGTTCAGCGTTCAGCTTATCGCTATGGTGGGGTTTATTAGGTCGGTGGTGGTCAGGAGCGCAGACCGTGTGCTGCTCACTCCGCCATCGGCAAGCTCCGCCCCTTGTATCTCCATTTTAGCTGATTTTTCCTCTATAGTCATACCACCCAACTTTTGAAAAGCACACTAGGCCATACCTCTAATTCTGCCCAAAATATAATCATACACACCCAGTCCCCTTAATACCCCACATAGTAATTATTATCCCATTATGCCCCCTCACAGCAGTAATGCCCACATTGTGCTCCCTCAGGGTAGTTATTCCCATATATAAGCCCCTTCACAGTAGTTATACCCAGATTTGTGCCCCATTCACAGTAGTTATGCTCAGATATGTCTCCTTCACAGTAGTTATGCCTACATATATCCCCTCACAGTAGCTACGCCAAAATGTGCCACCTTTACAGTAGCTATGCCCAAATGTGCCTTCTTCACAGTGGTTATGCCCACATATGTGCCTTCTTCACAATAGCTATGCCCAGATATGTGCCCCCTTCACAGTAGTTATGCCCAGATTTGTGCCCCCTTCACAGTAGTTATGCTCAGATTTGAGCCCCCTTAACAGTAGTTATGCCCAGATCTCTCACAGCAGTTATGCCTATATGTATCCCCTAACAGTAGCTTTGCCTAGATGTGCCCCATTCACATTGTTATGCCCAGATATTTGCACCCTTCACAATAGCTATGCCCCCCTTCACAGGAAGTAAAAATTTAATAATAAAACACAGTAAATACTGACATAGTTCTTCCAATGATCATTACAGCTCACCCTGCATAGGCAGCAGCAATCAGGATACTGTTATACATTGTGATGCTGGTCTGTGTAGGGGGAGTCCACAGGTTGATTCCTGGGCCAGCACCAATCCTCCTACACAGTCCAGCAGTGCGGAGCACCGGCAGCTGAGCTGAATGGTGCAGCGGTGAGCCGGCGGTCCCCAGCTTCACCATCACAAACAACAGTCTCTGCGTTCTATGGATGCAGAGACAGCTGAGAACGGTGCATACCTCAACCATTCTGGGACAGAGAGAAAACCACTCAAATCTGGGTCTGTCCCGCCGGATCTGCAATGGTTGGGAGATATGCTATAAGATTTATTTATAATTCTTAATCCTCACATAGTTTGTGGGATAGCTTACATGTCTGCCCAGAGACTACACAATGAGACAACAGATTCTTCTCCACAGCTACTTCTTACTCACAAAGAGTGACTTGAAAGAACCTGAGAACACATTATAGAGATATTATGAACAGAAGTGATATGAATAAAGCACTTGGGGTGAGATATAACACTTACTTTTAGGCCTCGTTCACACTTCAGTGTTTAGTCAGTGATTTCCATCAGTGATTTGTGAGCCAAAACCAGGTGCAACTCTAAACACAGAACAGGAGCAGATCTTTCCCTTCTACCTCATGTCTGTGGAGGCTCCACTTCTTGTTTTGGCTCACAAATCACTGATGGAAATCACTGACCAAACACAGAAGTGTGAACGAGGCCTTAGCTTCTGCGTCATAGTTATGCAAGTATCTCTCAATGTACTGTTCACCTATCCTCCCTTCTGACAACTTCCTAGTCTTCTGTGGGGGGGTAATGCAATCTGATTATTCATAAAGAAGGCCGCCCGTTTTGGTCTCACAAGATGGAATTTGCTGAAAACGAAGATGTACCTATAAGGTTAGTTTAGGAAAGAGGGCAGCTGATAAGAGAATAAGGTATTTTCTCTAATAAGTTTTACTGTATGGGCAAAAGGATCACACATTACAACTGCAGGAGCTTTTATTACATCCCATTCTAAATTCATAGGCATCATTATAGATAGCGTTGAGCCAGTTGAAGCCAAATTAATTGACTTCATCCGGATTTCAGGAAAAAAAAAATATTTACCGCAAAGCCAAATTACCCCATGCTTCGTGGTAACGTGCTAAAGTCATTAGATAAGGACACAAAATTTGTCAGTAGGGACAACTGCAACATAAGCAATGTAATTCCCCGGCGTACTCTCTCTTCTTCCAGAGACGCTTGCAGGCGTACTCTCTCCTTTTCCATTGACGCTTGCAGGCAGGCTCTCTCTGTTTCTTGATCAGCTTGCCTTAGCTTTAGTTGCATCTCTTGTGCAGTGAAGGAAGACCTTACTTTTGCACCCTCAGCTTCTGCATGGGCGAGAGCAGCGATTTCTTTTATTGAGGACTTGCTAGAGGAGCTTGCTCGTGACCTGGTTCTGAATGATGATGCCCGGCTAGTGGACATTGTATGCCTTTTTGCTGGCTGCTTAATCTCACTGTGCAGACTCAGTCTGTGAGGAATATGGATTAATATTTACTGTCAGCCATGTTCTCACACCAAACATTTGCTGAAAGATGGCAGATGAAGTCAAGCTTCACAGGGGAGCCCTGCTTCAAAGCTGCAGCCAGATAGCAGAAAACTCCTAGCAGCCACATTTCATTATATTTCACACCTCCAGTCAGACAGCACGGATCCTGCATGAAAAACCCCAGAGGGAGGTATCAGCCCTTGCCAAGATCAATGATACCTCCCAGACATGTTGGCACCTACATTTCATAAAGAAATTATGAATGGCCTGGCCATCGCAGGTGCAAACCAGATACATATTTGTGTCCCGGTGGCCACGATGAACATGCCCATGGTCTTTGTTTGAGGATAAGATGCCAGGGAAGGGAGATATCCATATTTTGTGTGTCATTTGCAGCCACTCCAGCAGAGGGGGGGTGGACCCCTCCCAAAGGCCTGGAGGGAAGGGACCGGCTACAGGTTAAAAGGCATGTGCCAGCAAGCGGGCGGGTCTTTCTCTGAAAGGGGTTTACATCGTGCAATGTGTTTGGAGGGACCTGCAACCAGCTGACATCACTGCCTCCGAGGTGAATACAGCTAAGAACTCATCACTACCCAAAGGACTCATATATCTGGTAAACTTTGGTAAACTAACTTATTGTTCTGCTTAACTCTGTTGTACCTATATCACCTGTATCTGTAACCTCAGACCACTGCATATATTCTCTGTGTGTATAGTGTTATATCTAGTGTG
Source organism: Bufo gargarizans (assembly GCF_014858855.1). NCBI lineage: Eukaryota > Metazoa > Chordata > Amphibia > Anura > Bufonidae > Bufo > Bufo gargarizans. The sequence continues at coordinate 9,708,495 of NC_058081.1, read as the reverse complement.
CCCTTAAGGCGATTAAATATAGAATTTAATCTTGTGCTATCTTGTATCTCAATCCCGAATGCCCACCTCCGTGTTTCGGCTTAATTATAAGCTACCGCGGGTTGGTTTCTCACCCTATATAATCCCGTTAGCGGACCGGGCTTATATCAAACGAGAATCTAGTGGCAGATACCCGGTCTGAGACAGCACTGTTTTCACTGCGGCAGTGAAAAGGCTCTCTCAGCTTGTTGCCTCTCTGTGCCAGCGTGGACAGGAGGTGTCTGTGTAAACTGTACCAAACTGACCTTACCTGCTGCTCTGGAGGACGTAACGTCACACTTTTGGTAACCCGTGACCATACTGTGTCTTGTGAGCTCGACGTGACGTCAAGCAGGCACGAGGCGTGTTATTCGTCACATATTGGTGGCAGCAAAGTGGGATCGAGATACTAGTGTGTGTGAGTGTGAGACCCATACTCCCAGACACTAAAGATGACCAGCAGTAGCGTTTGTCACTGGAGTCTTAAGATCAGCTCAACACTAGACAGTCTGAGTGCAAATACAATAAGGTGTGTGTGCATCAGGTGGCAGTCTGTGTGTCACGGTCATATTTGTTACGACCAGAGGATGTGGATCCTCTGTGTCAGCTGATAGAGGACTGGAATAAATCCAATATCGCAGACTGCTGACTCTCAGAGACAGGACCCTGGTGTCTGCACCTGTTACCTTGAATGCAGCTACCTGCAGTAGTGTGAACAGAGTCCAACAAAGGCAGAATAAAGTAACAGATGGTCTTTACTGGCAGACAGTATTCAAAAAGTCATTTGACAGATACAGGCAACACAAAGTTCAGAGCAATATAGCATGCAGATATAAGCAGTCTCAGAGGCAGCGCAGGGTCTGGATCCAGGCAGACTTTACATGGGCAGATGCATAATCAGGCAGTGCAGATATAAGCAGTCTCATAGGCAGCGCAGGGACTGGATCCAGGCATACTTACAGGAAGAGATGGACTGATGCGTTGTCAGGCAGTGCAGAGGTCTATAATCCAGGAGGTCCAATAAACAGACAGCAGGCAGATGCGTAGTCAAATGAAGCGGAGGTCAGAATCCAGGAAATCCAATAAACAGACAAAGTGGAGTGCTTCAGCGGGAGTCCAGAGGTACAACAACCACGCTTGGGCACTTCATGATGAGTGAAGCTGCCTTAAATACAAATAGTCCCGCCTCCGGGTGGGGATGGTAATCAGGAACCAGCTGCCTACTCCTATAAGAAAGGGAGAGGTGCGCGCGCGCGTGCTATAGCTCATCAGATGACACCTGGCAAAGAGGACGGATGCGACGGTATGCTGGCGGGCACCTGCGTCTCCTACAAGGTAAGCCAGTACTGGGACCCATAGTGCTGCAATGTGTAGACAGCGATCTGCCACCCTGCAGTGGAGATGCAGATCCCATACTGACAATATTGTTGTTTGACCGTGACGCGGTTGCCGTGCAGACTCGTTGCTGGTGGCAACGTGTAGTTTTTGGTTTGCATATGAAATTCCCCTTTAAGGTGTGCCTCCTTGCTGTTTGGTGTGCTAGGGGTTAATCTTCTAGCTAGTGGGGATTATGGTGTGTCCTGGGTGTGGCCGCAAGCTTGTTATATAGCTAAGGCTTGCAGGCTGGGGGCAGTTTTTCTCCAGCCTTGTTTGGTGATGGAGCTCTGCTCCTTGCCTGGGTGATGCTGCCCAGTCTATGAGGGCCACCTTATTGGACAGAAATTGTTTTTTCTTAATATGCTCCTGGTTTCCAACCTCACTTGTTATTTGTTTGGTGTGGGTTTATGTTCAGGGTGTGTTGTACTACTTCATGGTTGTTACTTGTCTGGGCTGTTGTTGGTGTTTGTCCCTACAAGTATGTTTGACGTTTGCCCTGTATGTTGTAGCCTGTTTGCAGAGCTGCTTGGGGCTGCCATGCATTGTGTGAGCATGGGGGGCTCTGGCAGAGTTGGTATGCTGGATTCCTGTGTGGGTTGTTTGTACTGTGACCTGCTGTGTGTTCGGGCTCCTGTACTGATGCACGGGTTCCAGTTGTGGAAGCTTTGGCAGGTAAGTGAGTTGTCTTGTTGTTCTTACCTGCCGATACTCTTGCTGTGAATGGTCTCTCCTTTTCCCTTTGTTGCTAGGCCTGTGGAGACTCTGGTTCATCTGTGTCTTGGATGAACCTGGTTGTCTGTGGTCCCTGTCTTCTAACCTCAGGGTTCTGAGGTTCCAGCGTATGGGCCCTCCTACCTTATGGGTTGGCTAATACAGTTAGGAGAACAGGGCCAGATTTAGGGATGCTTTAGGAGGTGACCTGCTCCCTTATTCTGCTGTACTGGCCTAGCAGCTACCCCTTTATCTCTTTACATTGTACGGTGGGGGATTTCCCCCACTCCCCACCGTGACACTGTGTCAGTGACCATCCGTGGCAATGATGGCCAGTTACACACAAAGCAAGGCTAAGGAGATGGCCGAGGCTATGAATGATTGCAGGGAGGACGCAGTCCAGATGGGGGGCCGAGAGGAGGTGGAAGGCGACTTTCTTCCAGGCGAGGGGGAGCACAGCCAAAGATCCCCAAGGAGCAAGTTGCCAGAGGTGAGATCCACCATGGGCCTCACTCCACTTGCCCATCCCCCCAGCCAGGCAGGCTCGGCTGCTCTCCTACAGGCTGCCGTAGACCATCTCCAGGCCGGAGACCAGGCTTCCTACGAGATCCTCATGTCAGCTGCAGAGCATCGCGAGAAAGCAGAGGCTTCAGAGCGTCATGAGCAAGCTGCAGAACGAAGTGAGCAAGCAGAGGCAGAGCGTGAGCACCAGCTACAAGTGCTCCAGCTCCAACTCCAGCAGCCCTCTCCAGCCTGATGTGAGTCTCTAGAGATCCGGAGTCCAAAACTGCGGGCAGAGGACTTCCCCCTGCTGGACAAAGATGGGGACTTGGACACTTTCTTGTTGGCATTTGAGATGGCCTGCGATCAATATCAGCTGTCGGAGGACCAGTGGGTCAGTTTCCTAACACCACGTCTCAGGGGAAAAGCCCTGGAAATCTTTGGGTACCTGCCAAGCGAGACCATTCTGAGCTATAAGGACATCAAACAGGCTCTGGTCAGGCAGTACAACCTGACCCCTGAGACATACCAGAAAAAACTCCGTAGTTTGCAGAGGGGTTCTACCCAGAGCTGGGCCAATCACATGCGGGCCTTGCTGAGAGCGGTTGACCAATGGACCACAAAATTAGAGCTCACCACAGTCCAGCAGCTGAAGGAGCTCGTTGCCACAGAACAGTTCTTGTGGAATTGCCGTGGGATCTCCAGCAGTACCTCCATGAGCGGAAGCCAAAGGGGCCCTCCGCAACAGCAGCCCTGGACGATGAATACACCAACAACAGGACTTCAGAGGCCCGGAAACCTGTCGGCTGGAGAGGGGGTAAGACACACTCTGCCCCTGCTGCCCCTGCCCCAAGGCTCAAGTGGGCACCGGCCCCGGCTTCATTTTCCACGTCCGTGTGGGAACACCGACTTTGTCAACTGTGTATACAGCCAGGACACTTCAAGGCCACGTTTCCACAGCGCCCGAGGGACCTGTCCCAGTCACCGACCCGGAAACCGTCCACTGTGTTGTGTGGGGGTGGTAGGAGGTCCCTTGACAATTTGCAACCAGTCACCGTGGGCCAGGCCGTGGCAATGGCACTAAGAGACACCGGCGCTGAGAAGACTCTGGTACAGCCTGAACTGGTGGTACCCCATAATTTATTGCCCAGGGGGTCCCTTACTGTCTCCGGGATCGGAGAAGTAGAACCGGCGCTGCTGTCGCCAAGGTCTATTTGGACTGGGACGCCGGTCGAGGAGTAAGGGAGGTGGGGGTATCCTCATATATCCCTGCCAGTGTTTTGCTGGGGACGGACCTTGGCTTGTGTCTAAGTACGTGACCACTGACACCCCGAGGTCCGATTCCCCAGAATGTGATGTAATGTCCCCCCCTGATGATACTGTGAATGTACCTAACATGCCTGTTGATGGGGATGTAGGGGTGGGGGATGTAATGTGTGCCTCTCCCCTCAAGGGGTAGAGGGTTTTTCACACCAGCTGGGCTGAGGCACCAGGGTGTGACCAGTAAGCATGCTGGGACCTGTTGTCCACAGGTGTGGCTACTGAGGGGACAAGCAGGGGGCAGACAGCTGCAGAGGAGGAGGATGCAAATGAGGTCAGGGCTGTCCCAGGAGAGATATGGTCGGAAGCCAAGGGGAAGCAGGCACTACCAGCGGTGGCAGCGACAATAGCTGCTTTAGCGTGCAGTGGTAGTGTTAGGCCCCTAGGCGCCCCTCAGAGGTCTGATGGCTTTCTTCCTTCCGACCAAGTGGCTGCCGAGTCAGATGGAGGCCCGGAGACAGGTCCCGGGGACCTGACAGATGACGTGGCAGTCTTGTCTATTCTGGCCAGGTCTGGGGTTTCAGGTGGCGTTAGTGGCTGATGCCAGCCTGAACGCTCTCAGGGAGCAGGCGGCACAGCCTCCCTCAGATTCAGACCTCAAGCGGGTGGTCTGGGACCAAGGACGGCTGTACCGCTTCCACTGCCGCTTCCACCTACACCGCTACGTCCACCGCCTACTCAAACTCCTACTCCATATGGACCTCCACCTCATAAATCAAGTTTATTATATTTTTTTTTTACATATTTAATGTTATTTAAAGTCATTTCCCTATCCACATTTGTTTGCAGAGCACTTGCATGTTCTTAACCACATTTTGCTGGCATTTGCAGCCCTCTAGCCCATTCCATGACATTTATACAGCCGTTTTAGTGCTCAAAAGTTCTGGTCCACATTGACTTCAATGGGATTCGGGGTCAAGTTCGGGTCAAGTTTGGGTCCCAAACTCGAACTTTTTTGTGAAGTTTGTCCGAACCCGTCGAACCTGAACATCCGGGTGTCCGCTCAACTCTAACACTAACTCTAAGAGTCATGGTCATTCAGGAATTCCTGCTCTCCCTGCCCACCTGCTGACGATTGACAGGCTTCTACCTAGTTTTCTCCCTTCCTCTCTAGAAAAGATCTGCAAATCATCAGCAGATGGGCGGAGAGAGAAGGAGATTATGAATAACCATAAATCTTCTTAGGTAAATTTGACTCTTTTCAAGGCCTGGGCTGCAATTATTATGATGCCAGTTTTCAGCAACCACTTACTTTTAGCTCATGAGTGACACACCACTGAATTTCTGTCACATCTTTATGCTGCTCTCAGTAAGGTCAGCATAAAGTCTATGACAGGTTCCCTTTAAGCATGAATAGCATGTGCTATAACATTTGCATTGACAGTGAAAGCACATGGTAAAATTGCTGCCTATACATAGGATTACATGTCTAGCTAACAGTAGTAACAACTCCCTGAGTAACAGTTACAACCAATTGAACTGAATTATCCTTTATTAACCTCTTAAGCACACAGGGCGTACAGGTACGCCCTGATGTCCTGATACTTAAGGACACAGGGCGTACCTGTACGTCCTGTGTATTTCCAATCACTGCCGCGCTGTGGGCTGTGATCGAAACAAAGTGCCTGCTCAAATGATTGAGCAAGTACCTTGGGTCAATGCCCAGGGGGGTCCTGTGACCCCCCGTTTCGGCGATCGCAGCAAACCACAGGTCAATTCAGACCTGCGGTTTGCGGCTTTTACGGGAGTTGAGGCAGGCAGTCGGCGGTGCCATCGGGTCCCCGTGTGGCTGTAATGGGGACCTGATGGCATGGAAGGCAGCGCAATGCCTTTCTTAGGCATCGGCGCTGCCTTCCGGTGAAGAGCCTGTGAGATCCAGCCCCCTGGTTCTCACAGGCAGGAAGCTGTATGAGTAATACACACTGTATTACTCATACAGCCAATGCATTTCAATACAGAAGTATTGGAATGCATTGTAAAGGGGATCAGACCCCCAAAAGTTAAAATCCCAAAGTGGGACTGAAAAAAAGTTGAAAAAAGTTTTCCCTAAAAAAAATTAAAGTTTCAAGTAAAAAAAACAAAAAGTAATTTCCCCCAAATAAAGTTAAAAAAATTGGTAAAAAATAGGATTTTTTTTTTTACATATTAGGTATCGCCGCGTCCGTATCGACCGGCTTTATAAAGAGATCACATGACCTAACCCCTCAGATGAACACCGTAAAAAATAAAAAATAAAAACTGTCCTAAATAAACCATTTTTTTGTCACCTTACATTACTAAATGTACAACAGCAAGCCATCAAAAAGGCGTATGCCCACCAAAATAGTACCAATCTAACTGTCACCTCATCCCACAAAAAATGAGCCCCTACCTAAGACAATTGCCCAAAAAATTAAAAAACTATGGCTCAGAATATGGAGACACTAAAACATCATATTTTTTGTTTTAAAAAAGCTGGTATTGTATAAAACTTAAGTAAATTAACATGCTCTATAAAAATATCACATGACCTAACCCCTCAGGTGAACACCGTAAAAAATAAATAAAATAAAGGTGTAAAAAAAAGCCATTATTTGTCACCTTACATCACAAAAAGTGTAATAGCAAGCGATCAAAAAGTCATATGCACCCCAAAATAGTGCCAATCAAACCGTCATCTCATCCCACAAAAATTTAGACCCTACCTAAGATAATCGCCCAAAAACAGAAAAAACTATGGCTCTCAAAATATGGAGACACTAAAACATGATTTGTTTTTTGTCCAAAAAAGGCTGTGCACTCACTATATCTGGAGTAAGTGGTACTTTATTAATAAGACCATAAAATCTTAAGACAATAAATATATATGTGAGGATGAGTCTGGCCAGACTAAAAAGTGATAAATAATAAATTGTAAATGATATGAATAAATATTAAATAGTACAATATACAATATACAATACAATTGTGAAGTTAAAATAGTGTAGGTTCTCCAGTGGAACCCGATCTATGAGGATGAATAATAATACTGTATAATTCTCGATCCAATATGCTTATATTTCAAGTAAATATTTTTGTAGCAATGTTGGTAGAAATGATCGCATGTAGTTACCACGACAATGAATATTCACAATTAATTTCAAGTATGTCTATGCGGTTTATGAAATGTCCACCAACAAGTCGAAAATGCGTCTTTCAGTTGTGGTGTTGAACTGTACTGTTCGATTCAAACTAAAAAATCGATTAAGCCCCCATCACAATTACTTTGTCAGGTCGATATGGGCGGAATCCGGTGGATAATCCGCGGCGTCCCGTGTGGTAGTTGCACCAGATTCCCCACTGCTGCCTACTCACGTGAGTATCGATTTCACCAGAGGTTAGTAGTATAAGATTTTTGTAGTTTCTGCTGTGATATCGAGGGCGTCTCGATTATGATGTTCTTTATCATCCGCTTTAGCGAATGTAGATGTATCTCACTGGCGCCAGTGACTTCTTTGCGTATTTCCTTATATAGGGAATTTGTGACATACAAAACATGCAATGGATCTAGCTCACATCAAACAATGTGATGAATTTAGTCTGGATCGGACATTACTTTTTTCTTTCATATTATTTCCATGATTAGACTTTTCTTTATAAATTTTCATCAGGCATATTAAACAGGTTACTTAGAGTGTATTGCACAAAAAAACGCTAAATATCGGAAAAATGCATATGCAATATTAATGCGTTTTCATTGCGTTTTCAATAAAAACATCTTATAAAACATCACAAAGACATAAATAACATAATATAAGTTAATAAATATATAGAATGTGTGAGATATCGTGATTGTATATTGATAAAGGTTTATACTGTACAACAGTGGAGGAAATATCACTGTTGGGGAACCCTTATCATTAAATGGAGTATTAAAATAAATTTTAAAACATAAAAATTCTTAAAATCTACTAAAATATGGCTTTCTTGTTGTCTTGGAGATTGACTCTTTTTCTCCTCGAAAACAACCCGGGATACCCACATCTGTTGTGATATTAGTTATGCTTCCTGATGCCTTCGGGGAAAATGTTGTGTAATAAGTAGAGTTGAGCAAACACCTGGATGTTCGGGTTCGAGAAGTTCGGCCGAACTTCCCGGAAATGTTCGGGTTCGGGATCCGAACCCGACCCGAACTTCGTCCCGAACCCCATTGAAGTCAATGGGGACCCAAACTTTTCGGCACTAAAAAGGCTGTAAAACAGCCAAGGAAAGAGCTAGAGGGCTGCAAAAGGCAGCAACATGTAGGTAAATCCCCTGCAAACAAATGTGGATAGGGAAATGAACAAAAACTAAAATAAAATAAATAAAAATTAACCAATATCAATTGGAGAGAGGTCCCATAGCAGAGAATCTGGCTTCACGTCACCCACCACTGTAACAGTCCATTGTCATATATTTAGGCCCAGGCACCCAGGCAGAGGAGTGAGGTCCCGTAACAGAGAATCTGGCTTCAAGTCAGCAGAGAATCAGTCTGCATGTCATAGCAGAGAATCAGGCTTCACGTCAGCCACCACTGTAACAGTCCATTGTCATATATTTAGGCCCAGGCACCCAGGCAGAGGAGAGAGGTCCCATAACAGAGAATCTGGCTTCATGTCAGCAGAGAATCAGTCTGCATGTCATAGCAGAGAATCAGGCTTCACGTCAGCCACCACTGTAACAGACCATTGTCATATATTTAGGCCCAGGCACCCAGGCAGAGGAGAGAGGTCCCGTAACAGAGAATCTGGCTTCATGTCAGCAGAGAATCAGTCTGCATGTCATAGCAGAGAATCAGGCTTCATGTCAGCCACCACTGTAACAGTCCATTGTCATATATTTAGGCCCAGCACCCAGGCAGAGGAGAGAGGTCCTGTAACAGAGAATCTGTCTTCATGTCAGCAGAGAATCAGTCTGCATGTCATAGCAGAGAATCAGGCTTCACGTCAGCCACCACTGTAACAGTCCATTGTCATATATTTAGGCTCCGGCACCCAGACAGAGGAGAGGTTCATTCAACTTTGGGTTGCCTCACAATATAATGGTAAAATTAAAATAAAAATAGGATTGAATGAGGAAGTGCCCTGGAGTACTTATATGGTTAAGGGGAGGTAGTTAATATCTAATCTGCACAAGGGATGGACAGGGCCTGTGGGATCCATGCCTGGTTCATTTCTATGAACGTCAGCTTGTCCACATTGGCTGTAGACAGGCGGCTGCGTTTGTCTGTAATGACGCCCCCTGCCGTGCTGAATACACGTTCAGACAAAACGCTTGTCAAGGAACCATGAACCAGACGTACAACAAGAGATAAGTGGAAATAAGAAGGCTTTATTCAAAATAAAGCTGTAAGGCAAAAGTCCAAGCGGATGGCTAAACCGAAGCAGGGTCTTGCGAAGCCAGAAGTCGGAACCAGAAGGGTAGTCAGACGAAGCCAGGATCAGGAACCAGCAGGGTAGTCAGACGAGGCCTGGTTCAGGAACCAGCAGGGTAGTCAGACGAAGCCAGGATCAGGAACCAGAAGGGTAGTCAGACGAAGCCAGGATCAGGAACCAGAAGCAGCAGCAGTCTTAGAAGCATGTGAACACAGGAGGACCAAGCAGGGAACTGAAGCCACAGACCTCCTATATATATGAGCTAGGCATCCAGCTCCTCCCAGTGGGAAGGAGAAGCCGCAGGGTGGGAGGCTACAAGAAACCCAGAAACCAAGATGGCCGCCAGCACATGTCAAACGAAGGAGGACAGCAAGAAGGTAAGACCATGACAGTACCTCCCCCTCAAGGGCCCCTCCTCCACGGAGTAAAGAACGGTTTCTGAGGGAAGCGTGCGTGGAAGGCTCGGAGCAAGGCAGGAGCATGGACATCTGCGGAGGGAACCCAGGAACGCTCCTCTGGACCATAACCACGCCAATGGACCAAAAACTGCACCCGACCGCGGACCAGGCGTGAGTCCAGGATATTGCTCACCTCATACTCCTCACGATTGCCCACTTGGACCGGACGAGGCCGAGGAACCGAGGAAGTGAAACGATTACACACCAGTGGCTTCAACAGGGAGACATGAAACACGTTGGAGATCCGCATGCCAGGAGGAAGCGCGAGGGCATAGGCTACCGGGTTTACCCTGCGAAGCACTCGGAAGGGACCAACAAAGTGAGGCGCCAGCTTGGGAGTGGGCACTCGAAGGTTGAGGTTGCGGGTGGACAACCATACGCGGTCTCCGACCTGGTAGGAAGGAGCGGGCGCTCGTCTGCGATCAGCCTGGAGTCTCTGGCGCTGCGCAGAGACCTCAAGGGACCTCTGGATCTGGACCCAAGAAGCACGTAGGACGGAAAGGTGATCCTCCACAGCCGGAATATCTTGGGGAGAGAATACCTCCGGTAACACGGCAGGTTGAAACCCATAATTGGCCATGAAGGGAGACGTCCCAGAGGAAGAGTTCACCGCCGTGTTCCTGGCAAACTCAGCCCAAGGCAGGAGGTCAACCCAATTGTCTTGGTGATCGAAGACATAGCAACGAAGGAATTGCTCCAAGGCCTGATTGGATCGTTCTGCGGCCCCATTGGACTGAGGGTGGTAGGCCGAGGAGAAGGAGAGATGAATCCCCAACTGGGAGCAAAAGGCGCGCCAGAACCTGGACACAAACTGACTCCCCCGATCCGACACAATCTCCTTGGGAAAACCGTGCAACCGGAAGACCTCCCTGGCAAAAATCGAGGCCAACTCTTGTGCAGAGGGTAACTTCTTGAGAGGAACACAGTGGCACATTTTGGAAAACCGATCCACAATCATGAGAATGACCGTATGGCCTCGGGATGCAGGGAGGTCCACAATGAAATCCATCCCCAGGTGTGACCAAGGACGCTCCCCGGTGGCTATGGGTTGCAAAAGGCCCAACGGAAGGTGCCGAGGGGACTTACTCTGGGCACAAACGGAGCATGCCGCTACATATGCGGCGATGTCGGAACGTAGAGAAGGCCACCAGAACAGACGTGAAACAGCCCAGGACAGCTGATCTTTCCAGGATGCCCCGCGGCCCCAATGGGGGGCCGCGGGGCATCCTGGAAAGAATCAGCTGTCCTGGGCTGTTTCACGTCTGTTCTGGTGGCCTTCTCTACGTTCCGACATCGCCGCATATGTAGCGGCATGCTCCGTTTGTGCCCAGAGTAAGTCCCCTCGGCACCTTCCGTTGGGCCTTTTGCAACCCATAGCCACCGGGGAGCGTCCTTGGTCACACCTGGGGATGGATTTCATTGTGGACCTCCCTGCATCCCGAGGCCATACGGTCATTCTCATGATTGTGGATCGGTTTTCCAAAATGTGCCACTGTGTTCCTCTCAAGAAGTTACCCTCTGCACAAGAGTTGGCCTCGATTTTTGCCAGGGAGGTCTTCCGGTTGCACGGTTTGCCCAAGGAGATTGTGTCGGATCGGGGGAGTCAGTTTGTGTCCAGGTTCTGGCGCGCCTTTTGCTCCCAGTTGGGGATTCATCTCTCCTTCTCCTCGGCCTACCACCCTCAGTCCAATGGGGCCGCAGAACGATCCAATCAGGCCTTGGAGCAATTCCTTCGTTGCTATGTCTCGATCACCAAGACAATTGGGTTGACCTCCTGCCTTGGGCTGAGTTTGCCAGGAACACGGCGGTGAACTCTTCCTCTGGGACGTCTCCCTTCATGGCCAATTATGGGTTCCAACCTGCCGTGTTACCGGAGGTATTCTCTCCCCAGGATATTCCGGCTGTGGAGGATCACCTTTCCGTCCTACGTGCTTCTTGGGTACAGATCCAGAGGTCCCTTGAGGTCTCTGCGCAGCGCCAGAGACTCCAGGCTGATCGCAGACGAGCGCCCGCTCCTTCCTACCAGGTCGGAGACCGCGTATGGTTGTCCACCCGCAACCTCAACCTTCGAGTGCCCACTCCCAAGCTGGCGCCTCGCTTTGTTGGTCCCTTCCGAGTGCTTCGCAGGGTAAACCCGGTAGCCTATGCCCTCGCGCTTCCTCCTGGCATGCGGATCTCCAACGTGTTTCATGTCTCCCTGTTGAAGCCACTGGTGTGTAATCGTTTCACTTCCTCGGTTCCTCGGCCTCGTCCGGTCCAAGTGGGCAATCGTGAGGAGTATGAGGTGAGCAATATCCTGGACTCACGCCTGGTCCGCGGTCGGGTGCAGTTTTTGGTCCATTGGCGTGGTTATGGTCCAGAGGAGCGTTCCTGGGTTCCCTCCGCAGATGTCCATGCTCCTGCCTTGCTCCGAGCCTTCCACGCACGCTTCCCTCAGAAACCGTTCTTTACTCCGCGGAGGAGGGGCCCTTGAGGGGGAGGTACTGTCATGGTCTTACCTTCTGCTGTCCTCCTTCGTTTGACATGTGCTGGCGGCCATCTTGGTTTCTGGGTTTCTTGTAACCTCCCACCCTGCGGCTTCTCCTTCCCACTGGGAGGAGCTGGATGCCTAGCTCACATATATAGGAGGTCTGTGGCTTCAGTTCCCTGCTTGGTCCTCCTGTGTTCACATGCTTCTAAGACTGCTGCTGCTTCTGGTTCCTGATCCTGGCTTCGTCTGACTACCCTTCTGGTTCCTGATCCTGGCTTCGTCTGACTACCCTGCTGGTTCCTGATCCAGGCCTCGTCTGACTACCCTGCTGGTTCCTGATCCAGGCTTCGTCTGACTACCCTTCTGGTTCCCGACCTCTGGCTTCGCAAGACCCTGCTTCGGTTTAGCCATCCGCTTGGACTTTTGCCTTACAGCTTTATTTTAATAAAGCCTTCTTATTTCCACTTATCTCTTGTGGTACGTCTGGTTCATGGTTCCTTGACAAGCGTTTTGTCTGAACGTGTATTCAGCACGGCAGGGGGCGTCATTACAGACAAACGCAGCCGCCTGTCTACAGCCAATGTGGACAAGCTGACGTTCATAGAAATGAACCAGGCATGGATCCCACAGGCCCTGTCCATCCCTTGTGCAGATTAGATATTAACTACCTCCCCTTAACCATATAAGTACTCCAGGGCCTTCCTCATTCAATCCTATTTTTATTTTAATTTACCATTATATTGTGAGGCAACCCAAAGTTGAATGAACCTCTCCTCTGTCTGGGTGCCGGAGCCTAAATATATGACAATGGACTGTTACAGTGGTGGCTGACGTGAAGCCTGATTCTCTGCTATGACATGCAGACTGATTCTCTGCTGACATGAAGACAGATTCTCTGTTACAGGACCTCTCTCCTCTGCCTGGGTGCTGGGCCTAAATATATGACAATGGACTGTTACAGTGGTGGCTGACATGAAGCCTGATTCTCTGCTATGACATGCAGACTGATTCTCGCTGACATGAAGCCAGATTCTCTGTTACGGGACCTCTCTCCTCTGCCTGGGTGCCTGGGCCTAAATATGACAATGGTCTGTTACAGTGGTGGCTGACGTGAAGCCTGATTCTCTGCTATGACATGCAGACTGATTCTCTGCTGACATGAAGCCAGATTCTCTGTTATGGGACCTCTCTCCTCTGCCTGGGTGCCTGGGCCTAAATATATGACAATGGACGTTACAGTGGTGGCTGACGTGAAGCCTGATTCTCTGCTATGACATGCAGACTGATTCTCTGCTGACTTGAAGCCAGATTCTCTGTTACGGGACCTCACTCCTCTGCCTGGGTGCCTGGGCCTAAATATATGACAATGGACTGTTACAGTGGTGGGTGACGTGAAGCCAGATTCTCTGCTATGGGACCTCTCTCCAATTGATATTGGTTAATTTTTATTTATTTTATTTTAGTTTTTGTTCATTTCCCTATCCACATTTGTTTGCAGGGGATTTACCTACATGTTGCTGCCTTTTGCAGCCCTCTAGCTCTTTCCTTGGCTGTTTTACAGCCTTTTTAGTGCCGAAAAGTTTGGGTCCCCATTGACTTCAATGGGGTTCGGGACGAAGTTCGGGTCGGGTTCGGATCCCGAACCCGAACATTTCCGGGAAGTTCGGCCGAACTTCTCGAACCCGAACATCCAGGTGTTTGCTCACTCTACTTATTACACAACATTTTCCCCGAAGGCATCAGGAAGCATAACTAATATCACAACAGATGTGGGTATCCCGGGTTGTTTTCGAGGAGAAAAAGAGTCAATCTCCAAGACAACAAGAAGCCATATTTTAGTAGATTTTAAGAATTTTTATGTTTTAAAATTTATTTTAATACTCCATTTAATGATAAGGGTTCCCCAACAGTGATATTTCCTCCACTGTTGTACAGTATAAACCTTTATCAATATACAATCATCACTCAGCCTATTTATTGTATTTTATGATATCTCACACATTCTATATATTTATTAACTTATATTATGTTATTTATGTCTTTGATGTTTTTAAGATGTTTTTATTGAAAACGCAATGAAAACGCATTAATATTGCATATGCATTTTTCCGATATTTAGCGTTTTTTTGTGCAATACACTCTAAGTAACCTGTTTAATATGCCTGATGAAAATTTATAAAGAAAAGTCTAATCATGGAAATAATATGAAAGAAAAAAGTAATGTCCGATCCAGACTAAATTCATCACATTGTTTGATGTGAGCTAGATCCATTGCATGTTTTGTATGTCACAAATTCCCTATATAAGAACGCAAAGAAGTCACTGGCGCCAGTGAGATACATCTACATTCGCTAAAGCGGATGATAAAGAACATCATAATCGAGACGCCCTCGATATCACAGCAGAAACTACAAAAATCTTATACTACTAACCTCTGGTGAAATCGATACTCACGTGAGTAGGCAGCAGTGGGGAATCTGGTGCAACTACCACACGGGACGCCGCGGATTATCCACGGATTCCGCCCATATCGACCTGACAAGTAATTGTGATGGGGGCTTAATCGATTTTTTAGTTTGAATCGAACAGTACAGTTCAACACCACAACTGAAAGACGCATTTTCGACTTGTTGGTGGACATTTCATAAACCGCATAGACATACTTGAAATTAATTGTGAATATCATTGTCGTGGTAAACATGCGATCATTTCTACCAACATTGCTACAAAAATATTTACTTGAAATATAAGCATATTGGATCGAGAATTATACAGTATTATTATTCATCCTCATAGATCGGGTTCCACTGGAGAACCTACACTATTTTAACTTCACAATTGTATTGTATATTGTATATTGTACTATTTAATATTTATTCATATCATTTACAATTTATTATTTATCACTTTTTAGTCTGGCCAGACTCATCCTCACATATATATTTTTGTCTTAAGATTTTATGGTCTTATTAATAAAGTACCACTTACTCCAGATATAGTGAGTGCACAGCCTTTTTGGACAAAAAACAAATCATGTTTTTGTCTCCATATTTTGAGAGCCATAGTTTTTTCTGTTTTTGGGCGATTATCTTAGGTAGGGTCTAAATTTTTGTGGGATGAGATGACGGTTTGATTGGCACTATTTTGGGGTGCATATGACTTTTTGATCGCTTGCTATTACACTTTTTGTGATGTAAGGTGACAAATAATGGCTTTTTTTTACACCTTTATTTTATTTATTTTTTACGGTGTTCACCTGAGGGTTAGGTCATGTGATATTTTTATAGAGCATGTTAATTACTTAAGTTTTATACAATACCACTTTTTTAAAACAAAAAATATGATGTTTTAGTGTCTCCATATTCTGAGCCATAGTTTTTTAATTTTTTGGGCAATTGTCTTAGGTAGGGGCTCATTTTTTGTGGGATGAGGTGACAGTTAGATTGGTACTATTTGGTGGGCATACGCCTTTTTGATGGCTTGCTGTTGTACATTTAGTAATGTAAGGTGACAAAAAATGGTTTATTAGGACAGTTTTATTTTTTATTTTTTACGGTGTTCATCTGAGGGGTTAGGTCATGTGACTCTTATAAAGCCGGTCGATACGGACGCGGCGATACTAATTGTAAAAAAAAAAATCCTATTTTTTACCAATTTTTTTAACTTTATTTGGGGGAAATTACTTTTTGTTTTTTTTACTTGAAACTTTAATTTTTTTTAGGGAAAACTTTTTTCAACTTTTTTTCAGTCCCACTTTGGGATTTTAACTTTTGGGGTCTGATCCCCTTTACAATGCATTCCAATACTTCTGTATTGAAATGCATTGGCTGTATGAGTAATACAGTGTGTATTACTCATACGCTTCCTGCCTGTGAGAACCAGGGGCTGGATCTCACAGGCTCTTCACCGGAAGGCAGCGCCGATGCCTAAGAAAGGCATTGCGCTGCCTTCCATGCCATCAGGTCCCCATTACGCCACACGGGGACCCGATGGCACCGCCGACTGCCTGCCTCAACTCCCGTAAAGCCGCAAACCGCAGGTCTGAATTGACCTGTGGTTTGCTGCGATCGCCGAAACGGGGGGTCACAGGACCCCCCTGGGCATTGACCCAAGGTACTTGCTCAATCATTTGAGCAGGCACTTTGTTTCGATCACAGCCACAGCGCGGCAGTGATTGGAAATACACAGGACGTACAGGTACGCCCTGTGTCCTTAATATCAGGACATCAGGGCGTACCTGTACGCCCTGTGTGCTTAAGAGGTTAATAAAGGATAATTCAGTTCAATTGGTTGTAACTGTTACTCAGGGAGTTGTTACTACTGTTAGCTAGACATGTAATCCTATGTATAGGCAGCAATTTTACCATGTGCTTTCACTGTCAATGCAAATGTTATAGCACATGCTATTCATGCTTAAAGGGAACCTGTCATAGACTTTATGCTGACCTTACTGAGAGCAGCATAAAGATGTGACAGAAATTCAGTGGTGTGTCACTCATGAGCTAAAAGTAAGTGGTTGCTGAAAACTGGCATCATAATAATTGCAGCCCAGGCCTTGAAAAGAGTCAAATTTACCTAAGAAGATTTATGGTTATTCATAATCTCCTTCTCTCTCCGCCCATCTGCTGATGATTTGCAGATCTTTTCTAGAGAGGAAGGGAGAAAACTAGGTAGAAGCCTGTCAATCGTCAGCAGGTGGCAGGGAGAGCAGGAATTCCTGAATGACCATGACTCTTAGAGTTAGTGTTAGAGTTGAGCGGACACCCGGATGTTCAGGTTCGACGGTTCGGACAAACTTCACAAAAAAGTTCGAGTTTGGGACCCAAACTTGACCCGAACTTGACCCGAATCCCATTGAAGTCAATGTGGACCAGAACTTTTGAGCACTAAAACGGCTGTATAAATGTCATGGAATGGGCTAGAGGGCTGCAAATGCCAGCAAAATGTGGTTAAGAACATGCAAGTGCTCTGCAAACAAATGTGGATAGGGAATGACTTTAAATACATTAAATATGTAAAAAAAAAATAATAAACTTGATTTATGAGGTGGAGGTCCATATGGAGTAGGAGTTTGAGTAGGCGGTGCGTAGCGGTGTAGGTGGAAGCGGCAGTGGAAGCGGTACAGCCGTCCTTGGTCCCAGACCACCCGCTTGAGGTCTGAATCTGAGGGAGGCTGTGCCGCCTGCTCCCTGAGAGCGTTCAGGCTGGCATCAGCCACTAACGCCACCTGAAACCCCAGACCTGGCCAGAATAGACAAGACTGCCACGTCATCTGTCAGGTCCCCGGGACCTGTCTCCGGCCTCCATCTGACTCGGCAGCCACTTGGTCGGAAGGAAGAAGCCATCAGACCTCTGAGGGGCGCCTAGGGGCCTAACACTACCACTGCACGCTAAAGCAGCTATTGTCGCTGCCACCGCTGGTAGTGCCTGCTTCCCCTTGGCTTCCGACCATATCTCTCCTGGGACAGCCCTGACCTCATTTGCATCCTCCTCCTCTGCAGCTGTCTGCCCCCTGCTTGTCCCCTCAGTAGCCACCTGTGGACAACAGGTCCCAGCATGCTTACTGGTCACACCCTGGTGCCTCAGCCCAGCTGGTGAAAAACCCTCTACCCCTTGAGGGAGAGGCACACATTACATCCCCCACCCCTACATCCCCATCAACAGGCATGTTAGGTACATTCACAGTATCATCAGGGGGGGACATTACATCACATTCTGGGGAATCGGACCTCGGGGTGTCAGCGGTCACGTACTTAGACACAAGCCGCCATAAGGTCCGTCCCCAGCAAAACACTGGCAGGGATATATGAGGATACCCCCACCTCCCTTACTCCTCGACCGCGTCCCAGTCCAAATAGACCTTGGCGACAGCAGCGCCGGTTCTACTTCTCCGATCCCGGAGACAGTAAGGGACCCCCTGGGCAATAAATTATGGGTACCACCAGTTCAGGCTGTACCAGAGTCTTCTCAGCGCCGTGTCTCTTAGTGCCATTGCCACGGCCTGGCCCACGGTGACTGGTTGCAAATTGTCAAGGGACCTCCTACCACCCCCACACAACACAGTGGACGGTTTCCGGGTCGGTGACTGGGACAGGTCCCTCGGGCTCTGTGGAAACGTGGCCTTGAAGTGTCCTGGCTGTATACACAGTTGACAAAGTCGGTGTTCCCACACGGACGTGGAAAATGAAGCCGGGGCCGGTGCCCACTTGAGCCTTGGGGCAGGGGCAGCAGGGGCAGAGTGTGTCTTACCCCCTCTCCAGCCGACAGGTTTCCGGGCCTCTGAAGTCCTGTTGTTGGTGTATTCATCGTCCAGGGCTGCTGTTGCGGAGGGCCCCTTTGGCTTCCGCATGGAGGTACTGCTGGAGATCCCACGGCAATTCCACAAGAACTGTTCTGTGGCAACGAGCTCCTTCAGCTGCTGGACTGTGGTGAGCTCTAATTTTGTGGTCCATTGGTCAACCGCTCTCAGCAAGGCCCGCATGTGATTGGCCCAGCTCTGGGTAGAACCCCTCTGCAAACTACGGAGTTTTTTTCTGGTATGTCTCAGGGTCAGGTTGTACTGCCTGACCAAGCCTGTTTGATGTCCTTATAGCTCAGAATGGTCTCGCTTGGCAGGTACCCAAAGATTTCCAGGGCTTTTCCCCTGAGACGTGGTGTTAGGAAACTGACCCACTGGTCCTCCGACAGCTGATATTGATCGCAGGCCATCTCAAATGCCAACAAGAAAGTGTCCAAGTCCCCATCTTTGTCCAGCAGGGGGAAGTCCTCTGCCCGCAGTTTTGGACTCCGGATCTCTAGAGACTCACATCAGGCTGAGAGGGCTGCTGGAGTTGGAGCTGGAGCACTTGTAGCTGGTGCTCACGCTCTGCCTCTGCTTGCTCACTTCGTTCTGCAGCTTGCTCATGACGCTCTGAAGCCTCTGCTTTCTCGCGATGCTCTGCAGCTGACATGAGGATCTCGTAGGAAGCCTGGTCTCCGGCCTGGAGATGGTCTACGGCAGCCTGTAGGAGAGCAGCCGAGCCTGCCTGGCTGGGGGATGGGCAAGTGGAGTGAGGCCCATGGTGGATCTCACCTCTGGCAACTTGCTCCTTGGGGATCTTTGGCTGTGCTCCCCCTCGCCTGGAAGAAGTCGCCTTCCACCTCCTCTCGGCCCCCCATCTGGACTGCGTCCTCCCTGCAATCATTCATAGCCTCGGCCATCTCCTTAGCCTTGCTTTGTGTGTAACTGGCCATCATTGCCACGGATGGTCACTGACACAGTGTCACGGTGGGGAGTGGGGGAAATCCCCCACCGTACAATGTAAAGAGATAAAGGGGTAGTGATAGGCAGTACGTGGAATAAGGGAGCAGGTCACCTCCTAAAGCATCCCTAAATCTGGCCCTGTTCTCCTAACTGTATTAGCCAACCCATAAGGTAGGAGGGCCCATCGCTGGAACCTCAGAACCCTGAGGTTAGAAGACAGGGACCACAGACAACCAGGTTCATCCAAGACACAGATGAACCAGAGTCTCCACAGGCCTAGCAACAAAGGGAAAAGGAGAGACCATTCACAGCAAGAGTATCGGCAGGTAAGAACAACAAGACAACTCACTTACCTGCCAAAGCTTCCACAACTGGAACCCGTGCATCAGTACAGGAGCCCGAACACACAGCAGGTCACAGTACAAACAACCCACACAGGAATCCAGCATACCAACTCTGCCAGAGCCCCCCATGCTCACACAATGCATGGCAGCCCCAAGCAGCTCTGCAAACAGGCTACAACATACAGGGCAAACGTCAAACATACTTGTAGGGACAAACACCAACAACACCCAGACAAGTAACAACCATGAAGTAGTACAACACCCCGAACATAAACCCACACCAAACAAATAACAAGTGAGGTTGGAAACCAGGAGCATATTAAGAAAAAACAATTTCTGTCCAATAAGGTGGCCCTCATAGACTGGGCAGCATCACCCAGGCAAGGAGCAGAGCTCCATCACCAAACAAGGCTGGAGAAAAACTGCCCCCAGCCTGCAAGCCTTAGCTATATAACAAGCTTGCGGCCACACCCAGGACACACCATAATCCCCACTAGCTAGAAGATTACCCCTAGCACACCAAACAGCAAGGAGGCACACCTTAAAGGGAATTTCATATGCAAACCAAAAACTACACGTTGCCACCAGCAACGAGTCTGCACGGCAACCGCGTCACGGTCAAACAACAATATTGTCAGTATGGGATCTGCATCTCCACTGCAGGGTGGCAGATCGCTGTCTACACATTGCAGCACTATGGGTCCCAGTACTGGCTTACCTTGTAGGAGACGCAGGTGCCCGCCAGCATACCGTCGCATCCGTCCTCTTTGCCAGGTGTCATCTGATGAGCTATAGCACGCGCGCGCGCACCTCTCCCTTTCTTATAGGAGTAGGCAGCTGGTTCCTGATTACCATCCCCACCCGGAGGCGGGACTATTTGTATTTAAGGCAGCTTCACTCATCATGAAGTGCCCAAGCGTGGTTGTTGTACCTCTGGACTCCCGCTGAAGCACTCCACTTTGTCTGTTTATTGGATTTCCTGGATTCTGACCTCCGCTTCATTTGACTACGCATCTGCCTGCTGTCTGTTTATTGGACCTCCTGGATTATAGACCTCTGCACTGCCTGACAACGCATCAGTCCATCTCTTCCTGTAAGTATGCCTGGATCCAGTCCCTGCGCTGCCTATGAGACTGCTTATATCTGCACTGCCTGATTATGCATCTGCCCATGTAAAGTCTGCCTGGATCCAGACCCTGCGCTGCCTCTGAGACTGCTTATATCTGCATGCTATATTGCTCTGAACTTTGTGTTGCCTGTATCTGTCAAATGACTTTTTGAATACTGTCTGCCAGTAAACCATCTGTTACTTTATTCTGCCTTTGTTGGACTCTGTTCACACTACTGCAGGTAGCTGCATTCAAGGTAACAGGTGCAGACACCAGGGTCCTGTCTCTGAGAGTCAGCAGTCTGCGATATTGGATTTATTCCAGTCCTCTATCAGCTGACACAGAGGATCCACATCCTCTGGTCGTAACAAATATGACCGTGACACACAGACTGCCACCTGATGCACACACACCTTATTGTATTTGCACTCAGACTGTCTAGTGTTGAGCTGATCTTAAGACTCCAGTGACAAACGCTACTGCTGGTCATCTTTAGTGTCTGGAGTATGGGTCTCACACTCACACACACTAGTATCTCGATCCCACTTTGCTGCCACCAATGTGACGAATAACACGCCTCGTGCCTGCTTGACGTCACGTCGAGCTCACAAGACACAGTATGGTCACGGGTTACCAAAAGTGTGACGTTACGTCCTCCAGAGCAGCAGGTAAGGTCAGTTTGGTACAGTTTACACAGACACCTCCTGTCCACGCTGGCACAGAGAGGCAACAAGCTGAGAGAGCCTTTTCACTGCCGCAGTGAAAACAGTGCTGTCTCAGACCGGGTATCTGCCACTAGATTCTCGTTTGATATAAGCCCGGTCCGCTAACGGGATTATATAGGGTGAGAAACCAACCCGCGGTAGCTTATAATTAAGCCGAAACGGAGGTGGGCATTCGGGATTGAGATACAAGATAGCACAAGATTAATTCTATATTTAATCGCCTTAAGGGCACACTAGATATACACTATACCACAGAGAATATATGCAGTGGTCTGAGGTTACAGATACAGGATATAGGTACAACAGAGTTAAGCAGAACAATAAGTTAGTTTACCAAGTTTACCAGATATATGAGTCCTTTGGGTAGTGATGAGTTCTTAGCTGTATTCACCTCGGAGGCAGTGATGTCAGCTGGTTGCAGGTCCCTCCAAACACATTGCACGATGTAAACCCCTTTCAGAGAAAGACCCGCCCGCTTGCTGGCACATGCCTTTTAACCTGTAGCCGGTCCCTTCCCTCCAGGCCTTTGGGAGGGTCCACCCCCCCTCTGCTGGAGTGGCTGCAATGACACACAAAATATGGATATCTCCCTTCCCTGGCATCTTATCCTCAAACAAGACCATGGGCATGTTCATCGTGGCCACCGGACACAAATATGTATCTGGTTTGCACCTGCGATGGCCAGGCCATTCATAATTTCTTTATGAAATGTAGGTGCCAACATGTCTGGGAGGTATCATTGATCTTGGCAAGGGCTGATACCTCCCTCTGGGGTTTTTCATGCAGGATCCGTGCTGTCTGACTGGAGGTGTGAAATATAATGAAATGTGGCTGCTAGGAGTTTTCTGCTATCTGGCTGCAGCTTTGAAGCAGGGCTCCCCTGTGAAGCTTGACTTCATCTGCCATCTTTCAGCAAATGTTTGGTGTGAGAACATGGCTGACAGTAAATATTAATCCATATTCCTCACAGACTGAGTCTGCACAGTGAGATTAAGCAGCCAGCAAAAAGGCATACAATGTCCACTAGCCGGGCATCATCATTCAGAACCAGACGAGCAAGCTCCTCTAGCAAGTCCTCAATAAAAGAAATCGCTGCTCTCGCCCATGCAGAAGCTGAGGTGCAAAAGTAAGGTCTTCCTTCACTGCACAAGAGATGCAACTAAAGCTAAGGCAAGCTGATCAAGAAACAGAGAGCCTGCCTGCAAGCGTCAATGGAAAAGGAGAGAGTACGCCTGCAAGCGTCTCTGGAAGAAGAGAGAGTACGCCGGGGAATTACATTGCTTATGTTGCAGTTGTCCCTACTGACAAATTTTGTGTCCTTATCTAATGACTTTAGCACGTTACCACGAAGCATGGGGTAATTTGGCTTTGCGGTAAATATTTTTTTTTTCCTGAAATCCGGATGAGTCATTAATTTGGCTTCAACTGGCTCAACGCTATCTATAATGATGCCTATGAATTTAGAATGGGATGTAATAAAAGCTCCTGCAGTTGTAATGTGTGATCCTTTTGCCCATACAGTAAAACTTATTAGAGAAAATACCTTATTCTCTTATCAGCTGCCCTCTTTCCTAAACTAACCTTATAGGTACATCTTCGTTTTCAGCAAATTCCATCTTGTGGACCAAAACGGGCGGCCTTCTTTATGAATATCAGATTGCATTACCCCCCCACAGAAGACTAGGATTGTCAGAAGGAGGATAGGTGAACAGTACATTGAGAGATACTTGCATAACTATGACGCAGAAGCTAAGGCCTCGTTCACACTTCTGTGTTTGGTCAGTGATTTCCATCAGTGATTTGTGAGCCAAACAAGAAGTGGAGCCTCCACAGACATGAGGTAGAAGGGAAAGATCTGCTCCTGTTCTGTGTTTAGAGTTGCACCTGGTTTTGGCTCACAAATCACTGATGGAATCACTGACTAAACACTGAAGTGTGAACGAGGCCTAAAGTAAGTGTTATATCTCACCCCAAGTGCTTTATTCATATCACTTCTGTTCATAATATCTCTATAATGTGTTCTCAGGTTCTTTCAAGTCACTCTTTGTGAGTAAGAAGTAGCTGTGGAGAAGAATCTGTTGTCTCATTGTGTAGTCTCTGGGCAGACATGTAAGCTATCCCACAAACTATGTGAGGATTAAGAATTATAAATAAATCTTATAGCATATCTCCCAACCATTGCAGATCCGGCGGGACAGACCCAGATTTGAGTGGTTTTCTCTCTGTCCCAGAATGGTTGAGGTATGCACCGTTCTCAGCTGTCTCTGCATCCATAGAACGCAGAGACTGTTGTTTGTGATGGTGAAGCTGGGACCGCCGGCTCACCGCTGCACCATTCAGCTCAGCTGCCGGTGCTCCGCACTGCTGGACTGTGTAGGAGGATTGGTGCTGGCCCAGGAATCAACCTGTGGACTCCCCCTACACAGACCAGCATCACAATGTATAACAGTATCCTGATTGCTGCTGCCTATGCAGGGTGAGCTGTAATGATCATTGGAAGAACTATGTCAGTATTTACTGTGTTTTATTATTAAATTTTTACTTCCTGTGAAGGGGGGCATAGCTATTGTGAAGGGTGCAAATATCTGGGCATAACAATGTGAATGGGGCACATCTAGGCAAAGCTACTGTTAGGGGATACATATAGGCATAACTGCTGTGAGAGATCTGGGCATAACTACTGTTAAGGGGGCTCAAATCTGAGCATAACTACTGTGAAGGGGGCACAAATCTGGGCATAACTACTGTGAAGGGGGCACATATCTGGGCATAGCTATTGTGAAGAAGGCACATATGTGGGCATAACCACTGTGAAGAAGGCACATTTGGGCATAGCTACTGTAAAGGTGGCACATTTTGGCGTAGCTACTGTGAGGGGATATATGTAGGCATAACTACTGTGAAGAGACATATCTGAGCATAACTACTGTGAATGGGGCACAATCTGGGTATACTACTGTGAAGGGGCTTATATATGGGAATAACTACCCTGAGGGAGCACAATGTGGGCATTACTGCTGTGAGGGGGCATAATGGGATAATAATTACTATGTGGGTATTAAGGGGACTGGTGTGTATGATTATATTTTGGGCAGAATTAGAGGTATGGCCTAGTGTGCTTTTCAAAAGTTGGGTGGTATGACTATAGAGGAAAATCAGCTAAAATGGAGATACAAGGGCGGAGCTTGCCGATGGCGGAGTGAGCAGCACACGGTCTGCGCTCCTGACCACCACCGACCTAATAAACCCCACCATAGCGATAAGCTGAACGCTGAACTCATCATGGTCCGCAGGAGAGGTCCCTCTTCCACCCCAGCACCTGTGGCACGTGAACCGGGCGTATATCGCGCTTCTTCGGTCCCTCCAGCCAGCCGGGAGCCTCTAGCGCGGGAACCGCAACATCCACGATGGCAGAGGCAAGGCAAGATCCCAGCGCCTCACCGCCGATGACCAGAGGGAAATCGGCAATCTCCAGCGTACATGTCCAGGGGGACACACTCATCGGAGGACTCCCTATTACCTACGCAGCAGCGGTGAGCCCAGAAGCTATGGCGGTACCCTCAGGCGCGGGAACCACAGTGTCCAAGATGGCGGAGACAGCTCAAGAGTCCGACGCATCGCTGGCAGTCTCAAGCGCACATGTCCAGGGGGACAGCCTCACCGGAGGACTCCCTGTCTCTTATGCAGCAGCGGTGAGTCCAATATCTATGGCGGCATCCTCCCCCCTATCCAGAAGCCCTGCTGAGTCCCCAGACCCGCAGCTGCGTGGCTCCCCAGCTCTGTCGGCCTGTTCTGGCAGATCTCTCCCTCGGTCAGTCCAGTTAGATGACTGGGACTGGAAGCAGCACCTTAAATCTCTCCCTACAGCTGCTGAAGTGGGGCCCTGTTAAGCAGAATGGAGGCCTCTCATAAGCAGGACATGGCAGTCTTGCATCAAGATATTAAACATGTAGGGCAGAGAGTAGAGGACATTGAAAACAAGCAGGAACAATCCTCACCTCCCTGGACTGCCATTCCCAGATCATAAATGCACACGCTGCTCAGTTGCAGGACATTTTAGCCCATATTGATGATATAGAAAATCGGAACAGGCGGAATACCTCCGCATCAGAGGCTACCTGAAACCGTCGTCGACCTGGCCGCTTGGGCTCAGACCCATTTTTCAGTGCTCCTGCATACGGATCCTTCCAACATAATTGAAATTGATCGCATTCATCGGGCGCTTGGCCCAAAGTCGTTGGATCCGAACCGTCCTAGGACGTCATATGCCGTATCCATTTTTATAGGGAAAAATAATCTATCCTTAAAGCAGCTCGTGAAGCAGTTGGCGCTGAAATGGATTCTAACCCTATCCAGATCCTCCCAGACCTCGCCAGGCGCACTCTACAACTTAGGAAGGCTCTGAAACCCCTCCTGTCCATGCTAAGGGACAACGCCATTATGTATAGATGGGGCTTTCCTTTCCAACTTACTGCTAGGAAGGATGGGAAGTCAGCAACCTTCAGATCACTGGACGATCTCCCCAAGTTCCTGAACACGTTTGATCTGCCCAATGTGGATCTTCCGG